>NW_017731389.1:3293028-3301762 GCF_001890085.2 Hipposideros armiger | reverse complement strand
CTCAAGTGGTTCATAAAGTGTTTGGCATATAATAGGTCCTCAGTAATTAATTGTTGAATGAATGGGTGAATGAATGAATGAATGAATGAATATCTTAGGAAGTCTCTTTTGAATATTTCTCTATTACCTTAGTTCTTATGGTATATCCATAATGGTAGAATAAAATCTTAATACTAAATCACACAAGTGTCTTATGAGATACAGTCTTGGTGGCAACTGTCCTGGAATTCATTTTCAGCTAAACTTAGGACATCCGATAGGTTATGGACCTGCCTTGTTAGCAATTTCATTGTCCAAACATTTGAGGAAATGAATAGGCGAACTGATATTGTAAAAAGATCAAATTCTAGCGCATAAGCAGGAACTGGTTGTCCATGTGGAAGTAATGGGGATTTTATAGAACATAAAAAAATGTAGTTTAAAAAACTGATGGGGATAGGAGGTCTGAAAAATATCAGGCAAAAATGGAAAATTTATGAGAACAGATTTTTAAAGTTCAGGGAATCGATTAAAAGAATTCTATAGCATGAGAATTTGAATGGGAAAATGCCTTGGAAAGATTGAGAAGTTTATAGAAATTCTAAACATATTTGCAAACCTCTTAATACTCATTTCTCTGACATTAGGATTATGAGTAAGTTCTTTGAAATTTTACCTCTTTCTATATTTAACTTGTCTATAAAGTGGTTTTCAGATCAAAACAATTTTGATTATAATCTAAAAAATTAAACAAAAGTTACTTTAAAACAAGCATTTCTACTAATACTTCTGATGTGAAAGTAAGTTGGACACTATAAAGAAGAAACCACTATGGTGGTTTTTATATAACTTTCTTTCCAATTTCTGTGCAGCTCTGCTTCAAATAATCCATTTATCGCTTCATTCAATGAGTATATGTTTACTGAGAAACTTCTAGGAAGCAGCACTTTTCCAGGCACTGGGGACACGGATGTGAACAAGACAAAGTCCTTGTCATTAAGGGGCTTATATTGTATTGGGTTGTCGGAAAAGTCATGACGTATTTTGTCTGTTTTTCAAAGGTCATTTATTTATATAAAGAACAAACATCAATCAATGATATATTGCCCATTTTGTGTGATAAACTTTTGCCATCTTCCAGTGAGCTTCGTAATTCCTTGTTCATAGAAGGACCTATCTTTATTTGTGAAAAACTGAACAAGGTGCTGATTTACAGCCTCATCTGAATTGAACGTTACACCACGCAAGGAGTTTTGAAGAGAGCGAGACAAGTGGAAGTCTGATGGCGCAAGGTCCGGAGAGTATGGTGGGTGTGGCAACANAGTGTGTGTGTGTGTGTGTGTGTGTGTGTGTGTGTGTGTGTGTGTGTGTGTTGAGGGTGGGGGGACCCAAGGTTTTGGGATAATTGCAGATTTCGTGGTCTACTTCTGAATAACAGAAAGAGTTCAAGTATTCTTAATTTGTACAATGGTAACAACAATAACAATATTTACTGTTTACTCTATGGCTGACACACTGTTTGGTACTTCACATGCTTTATGTCATTAATCCTCACGGCAGCCTGATGAGGTATAGTTTTCTTCTCCATTGTACAGATGAGGAAGGTGAGGTATAGAGGTTAAGTCACTTGTGCAGTATTCCATTCTTAGAAAGAGTTTAAGGATAAATGTTCTAAGTGTAAATTCAAACCCAAGTTCATAATCACCATACAATACTGCTGCAGAGTGGAAGGACTCCCTGTAAGCAGACACCACTTGTGAATGTACTTTCTGTGCTTTGCCAAGACAGACACAGACCCCACTGTTAATCGGATTAAAAATTCAGTAATTAGGTCTTCAGACCATGTGGTTAAAAGACTCAGTGCTGGGAACAAAAGGGCTGATGCTAAACTAAAGGTGGTGGAAAAGCCAAGCACCTCTAAAGGAAGAAGTCGCAGGGAACGTGACATGATTCTATTTTTATATGCGTAAGGTTGAAGCCTGAAAACATTCAGTTTTGAGCACAGTGTGTTATAAAGAATGCAAATGCAGTCTAAGTTTTCTGAAAAAATACCCAGCATAAAAATGTTAAGCTCTTATTTCTCTTAGAAACCAGATTTTCTCAGCTGGCCCTCTTGCCAAAGAAACCCAGCAGGTTTTAGTTTTTAAAGAGTTTGGGACCTTGGTATTGCAGAGGAGGTATTGTTTTTTTCTTTTTATTTGATGAGTAAGCATACCTGGATCTACAAGGCAAAACTTTGAATTACAACATTGTGCAGAAATGAATTTCCAAACGTTTTTGTTCCAGGAAAATGTCACAAAATATCAATCACAAACCACATCTTCAACAGAGAGGACAGAGTAGGAGTTTAAAAAAAAAAAAAGACTTATTTTTTACAGTTAATATGGTCATATCATCACCATGGTAGAATGGTACATTGGTGGCCCCCAGTGAACCAGGCCTCCCATTGTTCCTGCCCTTGGGTGGTCGGTCGTTCCTTGGAGAGTCTGGCCCTATGACCGGCTTTAGCCAATACAGTGTGGTTGAAGAGAAGCTGTACCAGTCTGGCCCCAGCCTTAAGAAGGCCTGACAGCTTTTGCTATGCACTCCGGAGGAAGCCACCCACTACGTACGAAGCTGGACTCTGCTGGGGCTGTCATTCTTAAGTCGAGCTAGGTTAGGATTCTATTGGAGAGGCCCTGTGGATGAGAAGCCAAGCCCCAGAAAACAGCCTCAGCTGGGCTCCCAGCCGACAGCCAGCACTAATTTGCCAGCCAGATTAGTGAAGCCATATTGGAAGTGGACACTCCAGCCCCAGCTGAACTACCCCACGCTGATGGCTTGTGGAACAGATGGGCTGTCCCCACAGAGCCCTGCCTAAGTAGCAGGCAGAATTGGGAGCAAATAAGTGAAATGGTTGTCGTTTTCAGCCTCAGCGTTTGGGGTTAATTTGTTATCCAGCAATACATAAACATAATTATACCAGATCTTTTTCCCCTCCCCAAAATTTGTTTTGGAGGAGGCATTCATTCATTTATTGGCTTTATAAAATGGTCATAACTTTACTCTCTTGCCTTTCCCTCAATTTTGAATTGGCGGAAGCATTTATTCTTTCAATAAATGTTCGCCAAGTACTCCTGATGGGTGCTGTTGGGCCCTAGATACCCAAAGATGAGAAAGAGACTCAGAAGAGCTCTCAGTCTAACAGAGGAGACAGAAATATTTACACACGAGATCTGTCTTGTGTGCTAGAACATCGTGTGACCAATGCAATAACAGTACAGGAAAAGGATCAACTCATTTTGATGGTGTCTGGGGACGGAGTCAGAATCTTCCAGGAAATGTACTAGCAGAAACATCATTTGTGTTAAGCCTTGAAAGATGAAAGGAATTCTCTCAGGTGGAAAAAGAGAGGTACGGAAGAAGTCATCCTTCTTCTATTATGTTCCAGGAGAACATTAGCAAAGTTCTGACAGTATGAAAGAATACGATAGTTTTAAGTAACTAAAACATGGTCTGTGGCCATGTACAAGGCAAGGTAACAAAGATTATCCAGCTGCCTAAGCAGACAGAAGCCTTGAATGCCATTCTGATGAATTTGGCTTGAGGGCAAGGTGAACCCATCTGAATGATTAAAAAAAATTGTGTCTAAATGAAATGTAATTTACCTACAGTAAAATGTCTAACATCTTAAGTCCAGTGACTTTTAATATATGTAACTACCTTTGTGACCACCACCTGGACCAAGATGAGGCCAGTATAACAACTCACGACAAAACCTGACAAGGACATCCTGGCACAGACCCACATATCCTGAACAAAATTAATTGCAAATAAAAATACTATTAGCAAATCCTGCAATTTAACAAAGGATAATACCTCAAGGCCAAGTGATTAGTAATGCAAGGTTGGTTTGACATTAAAAATCAATGATGTAAATCACCATATTAGTAGACTAGAAAAACCATGCAATTATCTCAATAGATAAAGATAAAGCAATTGATATAATTCAACACGCATTCATGATAAAAACAAAAACAATACTTTTATCTGAGTGTTTAAAGTGAGGGGAAGGCATCACCAGATCAGTGCTCTTTAGGATAGAAGACTCTTTATGAAGCAGTCACAGCTCTTGAAATAGGGAGCTCTGGTATGACATTCTCTGGAAAGTTTCCAGAGATATGGGAGAAAGTAAAATCCACAGAAACCCAGCACTACCATTTGAGGAACAATGCCAAATGCTGGATGCCCAGTGAGCAGTAGGTTCACGTCAGACCTCTTTAAGAGCTATGCAGACAAACAAGGACTCGGGGCCCATCAAAAATGTGATTGCTCTAAGCATCACGGGCAGCCATGATAATGGATATTGCCTACATGTCTCTGGCTGCTTTATGCTGAACCAGAAATGAAACAAGATAAAAAGTTGAATAGCTTAGGTCTGTGATGATGGCTCATGGCCATAAAAATAACAGGTGGAAACTGGAGCCCTAGTTTTGTCTGGGCACAGGACTCTCCAGCTGTGTGCCCTTTGGAAAGACAGGTTATCCCTTTGAGCTTGTTACTGTATTTATGAAATAAGTAGATTAGAAGAGATGGGCCTTGGGATGAGTCAGATCTGGGTTTCAATCCTGGCTCTATTCTTTACCATTGATGGGACCAGTGCTTTACTTCCTACATCTGTACACTGGAAAGAAACCTCAAAGTGTTTCTCTGCGATTAACTAAGATCGTGTAAGCGGAATGCTTAACACATTCACTGCACGTACTGAACATTCAATAAAGGTGGATGTTATTAATGTTTTTAAGAATTAGTTAAGGCTCTAAAATGCCATAACGATAAGCTATAGACGGGATATACAAATTTGTTCTGACATGGAGATTGGTAGGTGATGTGGAAAGCTCTGAAATTCGGCATACCCTGCCTGTCATCACAGGGGGTAGTATAAGAAGCTTGATAATTTTAGCAGCAAGGAAAAGAGAAGGGTATATATCCCTTCATGATTTAATCTTGGTAATGTACCGGTGATTTCATTACCATGTGCAAAAAAAAATCTATGATGACATTTCTTGTACTCTGATAAGTTCTAAGTGAAAATTTTAATTAAATGATGTGTCCATAGAATTTCCATAGAATATAATTAATGTGACAGCCAGAGCCCCCTATTGATTATGCTGGTAAATTTAATCAAATCGTATGTTTATCTAAATAACCCAACAGAGTCTGACGTCCACAGTCAGACAAGAGGTTTTGCTAGTTGTAAGTAAGCTGCTCACAGGAACAAAGCACCCCCTTAGAGAACTGGAAATTTAAGCCGTCTGCATTTGCAACATGACAGTATTGCAATATTTGCAATATTGTATCGAATAAATGCCTGCTTTTTCTGAAAGTCATATTTATAGTATAGACTTTGAACTGTTTGGTTCCACCAAATATTTAAACTGGAAACACTCACAAGAGAGGTTTAAATGATACTACTTTTGTGTCATGCCCCCACCATCTAACACTTTTTTATTTGTGGGCAATCGTAGCCCAAGTCACAAAGGACTTGTAAGGACTGCGGTTGGGTTGCATCTTCTGTGGCCTTTTGGGTGGTCGTGGAAGCTCGGCTCCCCCCGGGGGCCTGTGTCCTTTGGTGCCCGTGGCTGCTACTCTATTGCGTGCCACCTCTGATACGTACTTAGGAGCCTGTCGTTACCACTTCAGGAAGATGCCATATCACCATCATGTCCACAGGGCTGAGAGCAGGATGGTGGAGTCTTTTTACAACTTCTTCACCCAGTCCTTTATTCTTGACTTGGGGTTGGTTTGTGGTGAGGGGAGTCGGAACTCTGTCCTGGACTCAAAGAGCCAAGTGTGCTTTACACAGGCCCCCTCTTTCTTCTACCCTTCAACCAACCAAAGGAAGAGGAGTGGAGTGACCCTCACTTTCAGAATGCCCTGGGGTTCCCTGGTTACTTCAGTAGGTCTGCCATTGATGTTCAAAAGGGACTGTGCCCTGCCATGCCAATTATACTCAAAACAGCCCACACTGCCATTGGGAGCACAGAGAAAACCTTGTATCCAATGAAAACATACAACGGTCAGGCAAAAGTCAGCAGAGCCATGGGACAGTTTTAAAATAAAAAGAAATGAGGGAAGTGAAAGCCCAGTCTAGGTAAAAGCCCAGTCTAGAAATGCCCTGGAAAGAAAGTGCATTTCTGGCCGGCAGTGTGGCTCTGGAGCGAGACACACCGAGATCAGAACCCTGGCTCTACTGCTCACTCATGTCCTCTGTGCTTCTGGATGCAATATGTAGCCTCGCCGGGGCTCTGCTTGGTCCTCTCCAAAAAGGAGACCTGTACATTGAGTACACTGCCTGGCACATAATACCAGCACCACTGTGCATAGGTTTCATCAACACATAAGTCAGCTGTCTTGTATGATAAAATGAACGCGACGATGTGGTCAATACAGCCTAACTAGAAAGTTGGGTAGAACTAGACTCGGAGTGATGAGACCGACTTTGACAATTTCCAAGCTATGTGACCTTGGGAAGCTCCCCCAGGCTTTCTAATTCTTAGAAATATCTGGAATGGGCTTAATTACGTTCACCTAGAATCAGCATTGCTGTGTGTGGAAGTGCTTTTACAAGCTATGCATTCTAAACAAGATAGGTTATTGTTCTATGAATATGTTATTTCAATGCTCTTAAATGTAGTGATTGCTTGTAATGTTTTTTAAAGAAACCGGCCGTTTTTCTGCTCCTTTAGATCATAACAGTAGGACTGTCATGAGTGGAAACTTTCAGAATGAGCCACATGATAAAAAAAATTCCTGCTGATTATAAAGGTTATATGCAGTTAGTGGTCTGTAGTTCTTTGTTGGAACCAATGTTAAAGTCATTTGATTATCTGTGACCTCCAATATAATTCTTCTCAACAGAAAAAGAGACACTTTCCTACAAAAGATAATATATCTAAATGTACACAATTGTTATATTTCTCTTTTAAATAGAGCACGCAGAAATGGCAGAGGAGAGAGGAATGATTAATGTTTAACAGTAGTCATTTTATAGGCTCATCTCAAGCTGCAAATGCAAAATAAAGTCAGGACTCCACATTGGCTCTTATACTTTTTTTACAAACTTTTTTTTTTTTTTTTTGCCTTTCAGGGGAAATTTCAATACCTTCAGGAAGAAGCACATTATATAGTGTGTTTTTTTCTTCCCTTCATAAAATGTCTCGTATAAATGTCTAGGTCTTTTTCAAACAGTCATAATTTCCTGTTTTCTTTTAAAGAAGTTTTCAACATGATAAGTACTTAGAAGCTTATCTGTCCTTTGATTAAAGTCTAAAGATGATTTACTGCAGCCCTGGAACTAACAGTGGGCTTATTCCTATTTGGGCAAATAGAAAAAAAAATACTAGTTTAAAAAATCCAACTGTAACAGCTTTCTCCTCTTCCTGGATTGGTCCTGGCTTTATAAACATTAACTCGTACCCTGACAATACTGATCCTGCTACTTTAACTCTTTAAAGCAATGTCACTTAAAAATATCCACCAGTTTCAACATAAAGAAGTATGTCATTCCTAATCTAGAGTTAGACTGTCATAAGTGATTACCAGCCATGTTGTTAGGACTGAAAGTTCACTTTCTAACATCTCAATAAAATCTTGATTGTAGTGTAGACCACGGCTACAGGTATGGGCAGAATCCTCCCAGGGAGTATTGCAAATATGTATAATTTGCAGCCCAAGCCATCTGCATAAACAAGCAATTACGTAAAAAAACCACACCATTTGATTTGACCAAAAGCTATGGCAGCAGTGTGTTCTCAGAGCCACTCACTGCTATACAGGTAGACAGATATCATTATCCTCTGCTGTGTACAGAAAACCCAGAAGGCTCAGCAAATATTGACTGAATTATAGTTCTGACATCATTAATCTTTTTCTTTACATATTTGAGATTTGCATCTTGCCCCCAATTTCACGAAATGAAAATGAATAAAGAAGTTTAATCAGCAAATAATCCAAATACCATAAAAGAGATCCCAGAGGATAAATTCACAGGTATTATAGGAGGCTTTTATGGAAGCCTTGCAAAAAGGCTCTTTTGAAAGTTGCACCCTTTGCATAAAAATGTCTGTGAGCAGAATAAAATATTTAAATAGCAACATTAACTAAAAAAGACAACCTCAGCATTAGAAAAGCACACACTCAGGCTCTCCCTTCCTATTTAGGAAGCTTCCTGTGGTTTGTCATCATTTTTAAAATATAAAGTTATATGTTCTGTTGGAGCCGGACAAGGATTTTGGACCTGTGAGCCTCCAAAAGAAATCCAAGACACTTGTAAAAGGAGCAAAGGTTTTTATGTCACATTGCTACCAACATTTGCAACTAGTTGGAAACATCCTTTTATTGAGCAATTTAGTATCACTTTCTTAATTATAAGCTCCCTGCAGTAGTTTCTTTGTTCCTCACATTACCAAATGTACCTTCTAATATAATGTTCTTATACATTAGGTAACTACTGAATGATTAAGTGAATAAATTAATAGGCATTCAGTAATACTTTGGATTGTTTCAAACCAACTAAAAGAAAAAAAAAAGAAAACTGATTTATTTGCCTTGACACAGCTTATCTTTTCCCAGCTGTCTCACATCATTTTCTACTTCAAAATGCATGAAAAATGAATGCGAAGAACCAGCTAGATTGTGTGTGTGTGTGTGTGTGTGTGTGTGTGTGTGTGTGTTAAGGGATATACGCAAACATAAAATATCTTCATGTAATTTT
>NW_017731389.1:3286880-3289313 GCF_001890085.2 Hipposideros armiger | reverse complement strand
TGAGATCAAAATCACCAGCACAGAATTTTGTGAACCATCGCTGACACTGATGTTCTTGTAGAGCATTCATCATAAACTTTATGCAACTTTTACAAGCTTGACGTGAATTCTTCCCTTTATGAAAGTCAAACAGTAAACTATGGCAAAAATGAACAGTTTGGTCTTCCATCTTCAACTTGTTGTAAAATCTTCAAAACTCAACCAAATCACTCAATTTTGTTTTAGAATGAAGCTAGAACTGTCAGCTGTCTATGACATAGCAATAACATAGATGCGAATGACTCCAGTACTTTCAAAAATGAACTAGCGCCATCTGTCGCAAACATGCGTCATGATTTTTCCGACAACCCAATAGTAGGGGAGAAAGAGAATAAACAGTTAAACAAAGCATCTTTAATTCCAGGCAGCAGTGGTGCTGTTAAGAAAAATAAAGCAGGGTGAGAGGAGAGGGAGCAATGTGAAATGGTTGCTTCACACAGGTGGCCTCAAAATCCTCTTTGAGAAGGCAGTGATTCTTCATCAGAGACTTGCATGCTATGAATTGGCTTTGGGAAGATCCAGGTGAAGAGCTATCTGGGCAAGAGAATAGCACGTATAAAGGATAACCCCCAAACAATCTGAGACCAATTAAAAACAAAAATCTCAGGATATATGTTTGTGTTTGTTTGCCTGCTTTTTAAGTTCAAGGATACAATGATCCCATAAAAGATGGACCTGCAGCTTAGAGATGATGGTAACGTTGATGGATGAGAAAGAGAACAGCATTGTAAGATTTCTTTTTTCTGTGTGTATGTCGAGGGGAGAATGATCTTTGGAATGGAAATGATAGACGGCTCTTGCTAAGAGAGAAGAGAAGATGAATAGAGAGGATGAGACTGCCTGCCTTCTAGGATTCTGGTTGTGGGGAACTGAGTCCCTGGCATCCATTTTTTCATTCCTTACAAATGATTGCAGCCCTGGTGCTAAGAGACAACGTCGGTGTTTTTATAATTATTTTGAGTAATTTCAATTAATTACCAAGATTTATTGAAACATGAGATTTGGCCATCACCACCTTCTACTTGTTATCTTTAGTTCTTCCACCTGAAATTCCCCTGTCCTTCTGGCTTAAATTTCCTTAAATAGGTTGATGAAGGGAGAGGAACAGATAATATTATGCTAGTGGAAGAGGGACCAGGTCCTAAGAGAATTTGGTCCTGGAGGAAAAAAAAAGGGAGCAGAGGGGCTCCNTGTTTAAAGAAAACAGGTCTGTGAGGGAACAGGTCTGCTAAAGGGACTGGAGTGAAGGCTGACTCCAGAGAGGACACAAGACTGACTACAGAAAATCCTTTCCTGTGTTTTGGGCCACCACTGCCCTCTAGGGGACACATGGAAAATAAGCAAAGTCTCTCAAGCTTCTGCAAGAAATTTGAGACTTTGGAAAATTATCTGGTCTATCCAACTTTTATTAAGAAAGACAAAAACTAAAATTGCTTCAAGGTTAGCTGTATAATACTAAAAAAAAATCTTTGCATGGCAAACTTTTCTAGGGTCACCTCATTTAGACTCTCTCGGCAGCTGAAAAGTTCTTCATTTTGTCTATCCTAATGTTCCTGCAGCATTTTTAACATGTTATTTCTTGTCCTATTAAGGAACAGCTGCTTACTATGACTAATATGTTAGTCACTGTTTAATACTTTCAGGTTTTAGCTTTGAATGTTCCAGAAACCAGAAACCCCAGCTTCCTCAGCCTTTCTGTATAAAGTCAATTTGTACAGAGGAAAATATACAAACGTTTCCAAAGCTCCCAAATTGTAGTTTATGTCTTGACAAAAAAGCTTCACTAATTTGAAGATCAAGTTGTGATTTTTATGCAGTAGATTCAATTTAAAATACCCTTAGGTCATTTCATCTCTTTTTTATATATAAAACTTGAAAAAAATAGGGTAATATCTATTGTACTCCCATTTCATAGGCAGAAATTAATTTGCTCTTTCATTTCTAAAAATCTTAAAGGAGAATTTAAATTATTAATATTAAAATGAAGTTTCTGAAAGTAAATATTCTGCCTTAAGAGAAAATTCCATGACTTTAGGGTGATATTGTGGAAGAGTTACTTAAAATTTTCTATTTGTTCATTTAACATTTGTTAAGTATTCCATTACTCATGAGATATCATATTAGTGGCTCCAGGTGTTCAAAGAAACTTGCTATTAGTATTTCAGTATTACATTTTGCCCTATATTTAATTTTATTCAACAAGTATTATTGAAATGCTTAGTTTTTATGTATGTTATCTGTTAGACTTCAAGTCTCTTGAAAATAGGGAATTTATTTTGCTCATCTTTGTATTATCAGTATCTTGGATGACTGAATTTCTCAAACCTAATAGTGAGTAATTCTATAGTTGTGTGTTACTATTCTCAGTTTATAGGTAAAAGAAATTATCAGCAA
>NW_017731389.1:3279049-3283585 GCF_001890085.2 Hipposideros armiger | reverse complement strand
TGAGCTAGAAATCAAGGGTGTTGGCAACTTGTTGAATTGCCATACCCAGAGGATAGCAATGAATGATCAATGGCTGTCCGGAAGGGCACTACTAATGATGATGCCTCATTAAAAAAAAACAAAAAACAGGCATTAGAATAAATAGAAAGTAACCTAGTCAGATTTACCAAGACATAAGTTAGAATTTCTCTTAGCGATTAAGTGAGATGACAGAATTAGAATACACTCCCCGTTCCAAATTGGAAAAAAACAAACCAAAACTAAGTTGATGGGATGGAACACATTTAATGAGGTAACATTAATGGAAATAAATGTGAAGTGTATGGAGGCCCAAAACAAAAAGATAAAAACCCACTTATACAGGTACAGGATGGGGTACACGTGACTTGCCTTAGATATTTAAGAAGCACTTAGGAATTTCAAGTGTCACCCTGATATAGTTGCCACAAAAGCAAATTTAATGTTAATAGAAAGACAGTGCTTGGAATAAGGAAATTGCTAAGTGTGTTTTATTCTGTGCTGGTCAGATTATACTCCAAGTTTGCAAAATGTTAAACAATTGGAGCATGTTCGGAGGAAACTGACTAGGGCTTTGAAGGAAAGACACCAGGAGCCTGAAGAAGCATTGGAAAGGAGCTTGTTAGTATCTGAGAAAGTAAACATTTCATTAGTTGAAAAGTTTACTTCTAGGACCAATAAGTGGAATTTACAGAGAGACATAGTTTGATTTAAGGACTTCCTATCAACTAAAACTGCCTGAGGTTGGGAGACCAAGGGAGTCCTATCATCATCAGCATTTCAGTCCTACTTTAGTCATCAGAAGAGTGTAGGATGGTCATGCATGACCATTAAGGCCCCTTTCAACCTTGAGAGTCTTTAGTTCTAGAGTTGTTTGCTAATTGCTTATTGTACAGTGACATTGACTTACCATTTTGGGGTCACTTTTAGGCTGTGCTTTTAGGAATTGTGGAAATGGAGCAATAGAGACATTACAATCTCTCCCCCTACCCCACTGTGAAAACCCTAGAGAGCAGACTACAGCACTTCATATTTTCCCATCACAGTTCTTGATGTCAGCAAGGAAAGAACAGGAAAACTGGGGCAGCGGTTCAGTTGATGCACACAAGGCCAACTGGCTAAACCCATCATGTGAAAACTGCATTTCCATTGTGGTCTCCGATTCTATGTGGCACAGGGATCATTCAGTGCTGTGGCTGAAGCTCACTCTCTGTGCTGTCACTCAGCACCGTGCCATCATGATCAGTGACCATTTGGCTATAATAGTCAATATCAACCTCTCTCTCAGTGCTATAATAAAAAATAGATGGTTGATGCTGACAATTCCAATTATTCTAGTTCATAAAAAATGCTTCCCAGTTTTGAATACAGTGAGGTTTAGGTGATGTGAGTTATAGTCACAGTTTATATTTGGCACAATGAAATGCTACCCTCTTTAGGTATAGAAACCCATTATTTCAACCATAATACATTCAAGAGACAAGGAATATTAATAGCAACATGTTTTTTTTTGCAGTAGCTTATATCAAATATTTGCTGATCAGTACAATTCAGATCTATATTGAATATTAATTCTATATTTCATGGCTGTTGGTAATTTTCTTAAGTTCAGTGGTGCACATTTACCTAAGGAACTAATGAATTTTTGATAAAAATAGTTCACTATGAAACTTCAGAATCATTTTTGACCCTAGCATAATTCTTTTTGCACTTACAGTACACACAATAGAAAAGCTACCAAACAACATGAGTTAAATATTTTCTAATAATATTAAGCTCAGAAAAGAGCTTGCATAGCATTTTTTTCTGCTTGCTTTACATTTATATTTGTGTCACAATACAAATAGGGCTTTTACCATCCAAGATTAATGCTATGGTTTTGTATGTTCATTCTGTATCATCCAACCTGCAGTTGGACCAAACAACAAACAATAATCAACCCAGTGCTGAAGAACTCATTGTACAAATATTCATGGACACTCAAAGTCAGTATCAAAAAATGTTCCAGAATATATGAGTAGCTCGCCATTTTTATTTTGGTAAAACTTCAAAGAACTGTTGTGATGATTCAATATATATAATACACATAAGGCTCTGTCAGAGATTAGCTCAAAGGACGAGTAGCTAGTTTTTATGGGACACTGTTATCATTGCCATTATTAGTAATAATTAATAACAATATTAGCACCCAAATTTAGAGTCAAGCACATACTCCATTTGATAATCGAGAGGTCTGTTTTTCACTTTTTATCTAAAGGTTTCCACTGGTTCAAAAACAGATGATGAAAACTAAAAACTAATTGGGCCTCAGAGTATTGTCATTGGCTTAGTACACAAAATCAGTAGTGGTGGATTACACGGCAAGCTCAAACTCTGCTTAATCTAACTACTACTAATCTTCATCAAATAGCCTTGTCAGATGTACTTTGCTCTTTGAGAACCCTGCTCAGAAGGTAGCTTCACTTGGAAGTAAAATGTCTACTGATGTTAACAAAGCTCTTTTGTTTAAATAGAAACAGTCATGGTGTAGAAAGAAAGAATGATTTTAGGTTTAGAAAAGTAGAGTTCATGAGTCCTTTAACTACGCCTATCGGACTAAATGTTTCTAATGGAGAGCAACAAAGGCCAATGTCAAGAAATAAATTGCATATCATTACATAGTATGTCTGCTAATTTTTCTTTCATGATTTTTTTTGGATTTTATGATTCAATATGGGCTGCCCTGAATATAAATGTAAACGATTATTAAGAAATTACTTCCAGGAAAACAAGCAAAGTCTTTCCTCCATTAAAAGGTTTTCATCTATTAAACACACTCATATGTTAAAGCAGATTAGATTTTGGTGTTCAGAGAAAATGAGATGCTGGAAGCTAAGATTATCACAAAATCACAGGGCCGGGGGATCATCGAGAGGTCATTTAGTTCATCTTCCTGTCTCCATTCAAAATAGCAGCCAACAGAGAAAGCTGTTCATCCTTTTCTTGAAAATTTTCAGCATAAACTGTTTTTGACCCTTATCTCAGCTAACCCTGTTTTTTTCTTTCTTTCTTTTTTTTTTTAACAAGTACTTCATTTCTGAAAGAATTTTGAAAAAAATTATTAGGGGTTATATCAAGAAACATCAGAGCTACAATGAGGAGGGCAGCGCCCTTTGGGTTTTATAGTCAATAGAAATACGTAGCCCTGACGCCTGCAGACATGGAGGGCATGTTAAGAAACGCTGACCTGGAAGAAACCCGGAGGCCTGGGCGAGTGGGGAAAAGAGTACAGATCCAAACAAGCCTTAAAAGAAGGAAAATAAGAAACTAAGAGAAATGACTTAATATTACGTTACTTGCAGAGGAGGAGCTTTGGGATGTTTTGGATGAGACTTGAGTTAGACATTAGAATTTATCCAACGTGAGAAGGCATGCTAAACCCTGAAATGAGTTCCTGTTCAGGTTATACAGTGTCAGCCTTCAGTGATGACTTTTTCTTAAAGAAGAGGTTCTTATGTTGAACTAGTTTAGGCAGAATGGTTTACTGGAAGATGGAAGGATGACCTCATTAATCTAAATGACTTAATAAATGCCATTTGCTACCTATGATTCTTTAAGATGAAAAAATAACCTCCAGGATTTTTCATATCTCTATAACATGAAATGTAATACTCCTAATACCTAACATGCATAGTCAAAATCTAGAATATTTTAACCTGTGCATCACTACACTTATAGCTAGTTAGGAGTGCCCTCACCTGTATCCTAAACAGCTCCAATTAAATAGATTTATGACCTTTTCAGATTAGTTTTAGGTATATAATATAAATGTATACTTGGAAACAAAACCATATTTCAAATAACAAGATGTAATAAAGGGAACTGGGCTCATAACTAATTATATAGCCAGACCACATAAAGAGATATGAATAGGCTGTAAAAGACAATTGAAACTGCTTGATAAAATAACTATAATTTTTTTGCTTTTCCAATTGCCTGATAAGGAGTGTACCTTGAATTCTTAAGTTCACTATGAACAAATATCTTTGTGTCACAGTCATTTAAAAATCAGACTCCAAAATATATGTATGGCTAAATTACCAGACAAGGTTTCTCCATATGTCTGTGGACTTTAGGAGTGCCAGTTACAGAGCATCCATTGCTTGGGCGTGAGATTTGGGTTTTGACTTGTGGAGAAGAAATAGCCAATAGGACTGGAGTTTATTCTCTAGCAGCCAGGGAACTTTTACCTGCTTCTCCTAGTCAGGGCCTGTGTTGCTAGTAGTAGATTCAAAGTAAAGACACAGTTTAATTGAAAGATTATCTGTCATAGCTGAGTTTTAATCTCATCTCTGTTACTTACTGGCTGGGTGAAATTGCACAAGTAAATTTATTTCCCTGAGGCATTGTGATAGCATGTATGGAGTGGCTGTGTTTTATAAGCAAATATAGGGGAGAAATAACTCTCTCTAGTCCCATGTTCCAGAAATGGAACTTCTATCTCTGTATGTATGGCTGAATTATATGACTTTTTTTTTT
>NW_017731389.1:3274291-3278104 GCF_001890085.2 Hipposideros armiger | reverse complement strand
TGTTTCTTTTTGGCAAAAGCTATCAGAATTACAGAAAAAGATGACAATCAATGAAAACAGAAACACCATAATAATGGATTCTGGGATTACAAGACTGAGAACCTGGGACTGAAGCCCAGCGCAACGTTTACAATAATGGGACGCTCACTTGTATCTCATGTTCTACGAGGAGTGGTGGGAAATGAGGAAGTGTCTGGTTCTCTGCCCATTTAGTTCCTTGTTACACCAGAAAGTGATACAAATTCAGTTTTCCTGTAAGGCTTTGTAAGGACATGGAATTCACAGGGGAAAATGATATTTCCAATTTAAAAGGCTGCAATATGGGTCAAATAAATGTGAATGGGAATCATAAATGCTGTAGAAAAAGTTTTGGACTGGGAAAAGCCCTGGGGTATTAGCTATTGGAACAATGGCTGATAAGGAAAGCTGTAATAGCATTTAATTTGGATACTTTATTAAATGAAAGGATTTTTAAAAGGATGAAATTTCTATACTTGATATACTTAATTTATACTCTAATATTTGAAATGTTTTCATTATGAATTTTTTCTGTTTATATAACAGAGAATAAGATGTCTGAAATCTCCCAATTTATATTTAAGGTCTATACATACATGTCTATATCTATTTTCATTATGTGAAAATAATCCACAGTGCCCATTTAAGGGTCAAGTATACATAACTCTGAGTTAGAAAACTTGCACACTGAAATGCTGATTCCTCTTGTAACTGATCTCTAAACTAAAAGTCCGAGGAGAGTATTTCAGTGATCTTCCTCTGCAGTAATGCTCCTTGTTTTAAAAAATCCATTTTTAAAACTTCTATGCCCTGATGAAGTAGATATTATATAATCTCATAGTAAATCACGCAAATTAAGAATACTACTTCATAGTGTCTTACTGGTAGAGCTGATGTAATGGAGTTTATATTCCGGTATGTACAAAATTTTTAATAAAATTCTTTTCATAAAATTCTTTTCATGGCACTTCCTGGATCTTTAAGTACTCCCCTGGTTTCAAAAACACATTTTAATTTTGAAAGAGCTAATTTCTGGATGCTGAAAGTGTTTAAATAGCCAGCATACACGATATGTTTTAAATCATCTGCCTTTGACAGCTAACATGTCAATATTTAAACATTATCAGAAACTTTTGCATGTGAAATTAGGTCAGGAACTCTGCAATGAATTTTTGTTGTTGTTAGAGGCCCACTTTAATCAGAAATAGCATCAAGATGAATAAAATCCAACATTTTGATTTGCATTTAGAAATTCAACTGTTTTAAATATTGTTTAATAGAAAATTGTGTATTCAAGTAAGGTTATGGTAGAAAAAGAAATCATTTTAATATCTACTTGATTGTTTTCATAATGGAAATAATGCTTAAGTTAGAAAATAATGGATCAAATTAATGTTATTATTTTTAAAATTCAGATAATATGGAGAGTTGCAAAGAAAATAAAACCATCCATAACCCTACCATTAGTCACATTTTTTGATCAGTGTATCTCTATATGTAGCTATTCTTTTTGTAGAAATGAGATCATACTATATCTACTATTTTATCATTTTTAAAAAAATGTAACATTATACAATGGGTAACTAGATATCAATGAATAATTCTACATTATACATTTACATGGCTGCATAATTCCCTATTGTGTGTATCTATTATACATATAAATATTAAACACCTACTGTATACCAGGCATGGTGCTAAGCACTGTCTGGGCACCCAGTGCCCACTCACCCTTATGGTCCCTGCCTTCATGTGACTTGCAGTCTATTGGAGAAGACAGATATTTATCATAAAAATGAAAATTTCACCTACGTAGGAAAAAACAGGGTGCTATGAGAGCACCTAACGGAGGTTACAGAGCCTGACTGAGAGGATCAGGAAATGGATGGATTGTAATTTAACCAATTCCCCATGGATAGCATTTGGAGAATTAAATGAAGAATGTAAAAATTTCCCCCTCACTTAAAAAACATGAAAACTGGGAGAACAGGAGTCCGGAAATAAGTACGTAATACATCATTGGTTCAAGATATTCTTTACACTCCCAAATAACCCTTGAGCTGTCTGTTCTATCCCAACCCCCTGCCATTACCATCTTCTCTTTAGACTTAGCCATGCAATGAACTTTTTTAAAAATCTTAGTTTTATTGGTTAAATTTAAGAGTCTTGAGATCAATATTAATGAAAGAGAATTATGTATAATAAATTATGAAAAGAAAGCACATTTCTAATTAATTAAAAAAATTGACTTCTAAAAAGACTGAACTTTTGGGGGCTCTGTCCCCTAAGTTACAGGATTAGAGTAGTAAAATGATGTTAGAGGGTATATTAGGAGTATTTGAGAACCTTGGATTTTAAGTGCCAAACACATTGAAAGAAGCAATTTTACTTACAGCTCAACAGAGTGCAATATACAGAAATATTGCAAACGGTAGCTTTGCAGGGGATGTTGCCCTTTTTATTAAACCTTAATATATCACTTATTTGTGGTTAATGATACCTCTCCACACAAGCAGCCATGACAATTGTCTTACTGATGCAAAACTTGAAAACAACAAAAAAAAGGAATAAATAAAAGCAAAAAAAAAAAAAAGAGAAAAGAAAGAAGAAAGAAGGAAGCAGGCAAGAGAGAAGCCCCATGATCACAAGTTATCCTGTGGGCAGGTATAAATGTTCACATTTATCCTTCCACTGTAGCCAAATGTAATTAAAAACCTTTCAGTTCTTTATTTTACAGTTAAGATTTTAAACCATGAAAATCTCAACACATCTTTTTTGTATCACTGGACAGGTGCCATTTGGTCATTAATAGAAGGACCATTTCTCACCCACACAAACCAGAAGGACAGTTGATTTAAATACTGTAACTCAGAATTTACTGTGATTTAAAATCTCTGACTTGATGCTGCATTAACTACTGGTGGCTGCTTTACTGCCTTTAAAACATGCATATATAATTGGATACTGTAATGCTTTGTGGGTAAAATAAATACCAACTCGCACTAAAATAAATACTTTGCATGATAAAGTTCATGTAGACATAAATTAATCATTTACCAGTTAACCAATATGCACAGGAAAGAAATAGATCACTTATTAAAGGTTGCCTCATCTATAACATGGGAAAAATAAAATGCTGATATATTTTACTGTGTTGCTGTGAGGGAAAATATATAAAATTATTGCTAGCAGTTTATAAACTATAAAATGCAGTATGAACATTAAATTAATAATATTTGCACTAATTCACATTCAACACCATCTGCATTAAATATTTCTTTTCGCCTATTGAGGCGTACAGAAAACCAAGCTGAGGCCTTTTATTTAATGTTTAATGGTGTCTTCGGAATTCTGCAAAGCATCACAGACGTGACTGGTTGTGGTGAAACTTTTCAGTGGCTCACTCCCACCATTTCTAAGAAAAAGTTCTTGGTTGTTCACATCCCCAGCCCCATTTTTAAAGTCTTCTCCTAAAGGGCTTTATATCTTTCACTTGTATAGACATAATAGTTATGAAGCGAACATGGGTTTGAAATTTTTAATCAGGCAGAAGTTATTAACATGGTCTGTGTTTTGGTTTCCTCTAAATTAGACGTTGAAATAGGGAAATAATGGTAAATTGGGGGTGGGTACGTTGGGTCTCTGCATATTGCATGCATCAAACTGATCTGCAGGGTAAATCTTTCGTGTCGGGACAGCAGCCTGGCTTGAAGCAGTGAGTCTCAGGGCCGTCATGCTGCTCACAGTGTTACAGGCTTTCAGAGATAAATCAAGCTTCTGCTTCTCAGCCCAAGT
>NW_017731389.1:3259157-3265531 GCF_001890085.2 Hipposideros armiger | reverse complement strand
CCCTATTTATCTTAAGAATTGGAGATAGCTTCCGAAAGAAAACATAATGAGATGTGAATAAAAACAAGGAAATAAGATTGAGAGTAAAAAAGGAGGAAGTACATGTGCTACCTATGTTGGTCAGCAGTTGAAATAACTGAAGTTATGATTTGGATTTGAATTTCTTGGTAATTTAGGTAAAGGAAAAACATAAATTCTTCTATAACTCCTATTATTAGGAGAAAATATATTACTTCTCCCAAAGTCACCAAGTATTTTATTTTTGATATGAAATTCATAAAAAAAATATTTTTATGAAAAACATGACAGAGAAATTGAGATAGAATGGACTATTTAACAAGAGTAGGCCTCACTACCTACTTTGAAAACTGAGGGGCAAAACAATACTTTTGCTTGGAGGTAGTTATTATTGCTATAACACTTGTATTACTCCTAGAGACAAACCTGAGGCTTGAATTAGGAAAATCCTAAGTATAAACCTACTAACTGCCAACTAACAAATCATCCAGCCCTCTTCTCTTGTTTTGCCTTCCTAACAAACACACAGGAGCTTCTTTATTTAAGTCATGTTCTCAATAGAGGAGGAATTTCTGAAGTAAGTTAGTGATTGCTGGTGACTGTAGTCATTACTCACCAATAAATAGGGGGTAGAGCTGTAAAGATGAAGTGTAATATAGTACTGATGAGGTATAGTACCGATGTGATGTGGTACTGATATGATATGGTACTGATGTGATGCAGTACTGATGTGATGTGGTACTGATGTAATAGAGTACTGATGTGTGGTAGTGATGTGGTATGGTACTGATGTGATATACTACTGACAGCTACACAGCCCAATTCATGGGACCATTCCAAAAGGGAAAGGAGGAGAAAGGGAAAAGACACAACCAAATGATTATATAAACAAAACAAATCACAGCATGAAGCCTCTTCCTTGAAATCCACATTTTTCTTGTCTTCCTTGAAACCTCACTTCCAAGAAACTCTTCTGCCAAGAAACTCAATCTGCCAAGAAATTCTTCTCAATTTTCTTCTCTGGTTCTTTTTCTGCCTCCCCTTACACGTGGGCCTTCCTCAAGGTTCTCCACATGGCAACAGCTTCATTCACACCTATGGCTTAAATGGTATCTTTTTTGATATTTTTCCAGACTGGATCCCCATCTCCGTCCTCTCCTGATTTTGCTTTTCTTTCCGTACCTAAAATCTCTTTGACTTGAACACTTGGTTTCCTCTTAATTTTTTCTCTCCATCCCTGTGCCTCCCCACAACACACACAACTGATTATGTGGCCAGCTGATTATGGCCACTTTGCCCACACAAAGCTCTATTTCCTTTTTATATGTCCAAGAATATTGTCATATCAGAAATTCACCATCCATCATTGAGGCAATGGCCTCCCATTTCATGTACTCCCTGCTTCTAATCTTCATGATTTCCCAGCTTTCCTGATGATTCCAGTTTTCTTCATAAACTTCATGATTCTGCACTTGCTTGCAAACTTCCAACAGCTCTGCAATCTCTGTAGGATCAAGTCTAAAACTTGTAAGATCCGAGACCAATACATTTAATCACCATTTTCCATATAATCTCTTTAGTCATACTAAACCACTTCCCCTCACTGTCTGTCCTCCCTCCAAAAAGCCTCCATGACTTTGGTTACTAGCTTTCTGTAGTCTGAAATGCTCATCTTTTAACACCCAGTTCAAATACCACCTCTTTAAGGGATCTTCCTGAATTCTTGAGTTAGAATTTATTGTACCCTCCTCTACATACCCAAGGATGCTTCACTGTACCCTTGCTACAAAAATCACATTGATAGTACTCTGGCTTTATTTTGTACAGCTATATACAGCAGTGCCGAGAGCTCTCAGAAAGTTTATAATCTAGCGAGGGAAACACTGCTTTATTTACATTTTTAATTTCCACAGCATAATAGTCAATGCTTTAATATTATGGGTGCTCTATGAATAATTGAAGTTTAGATGATTTTAAGGACACCGTTCTAGCAAATGTTTTTGAATAAGTGACAATAGCAAGACTAGCTAGGACTCTTCACATTTGAAACACAGAAATGAAAGGAAAAAGGATGAGAGAAAAACCAAGTACAGGTGGATGTGTTATTTTTCTCTTTAATTTGAACACAAATTTGATCATTTTATAAAAATTCAGTAAGGGTTTATATCTGAGGAATAATGTTGCATTTGTTTTAATGAATTAGACCACAAAATACTTAGTCACAATGCATATGAGATTATCACATGAAATATATTTATGGTAGATCTCCCATTAGGGATGGAACACGCCTTCCGGTGCCACCTAGTACCTGCCACATGTAAGATAGTGTAATGTTTGTTGAATGAATAAGGGCTTACTCATCCACTGACATCTCTTCCAGCTGTGCTCCCCACTCTCTCTCTTCTTCATTGTAGCCAAACTACAGCAAATAATCACCATCACTCATCTTCCTTTTATTACCTCCCGTTCGCAGCTCATACCCCATCAATCTGACCTCCACCTTATCAGATCACTCAGTGTGCTGAGATATTAACTTCCACTCTGCTACCACTGGGTGGACTCAAACCATATAGGTGTTGTAGCAGATGCAGGGAGAGAAATTAAGGGTGCAGCTCACCTCACAGAAGTCTCCAAGCATGTGCTCTGAAACATTTCAGGCCACGGCCTGCTTCCTCCGCACAGCAACGTCAGCAGGTGTGTGAGGCCAGCCCACACTGCTTTGTGAACCCTTGGTTTATTTGCCCTGGTCATGAGAGCACCATGGGACGGAGGCACAGGCAGCTCGGTACTCATGAAATGCCTTGGTGTTAGGTTCACATTTTCTCTCCAGTTCAGAACCCAGAACCTCAGACTGTTCTGTGCTTAAATTCCACTCTAGTTTCACTCTTTCTAGTGGTTACCAGCATGTAACAATGACTTTCCTCTCTATCATGCCTGCTTCCCACGTATTTTCAGATACACGTGAAATAGGAACTTGAGAAATATTCTCAAACAGGCATGACCACAGATAGAACCAGTTACAGCTCTATTTTCCATACATCTCATTTAGCGATTTCTCTTTAATTAAGAACAATTGTCTCCCGATCAGTGCTCTCCACTCTTGCTAAATAAAATAGCCTTCCATATTCAAGCCAACTGACCACTGTCACTTTCCTGAAATGAAATCCTTGCTTCCTTGTCCCCCATGGCCCTGCAGTCTCCTGAGTGTCCTTCTATTTCTCTTGCTACTCGTTTCATCCTCTGCAAGCTCAGCCCTCACTCTTTTATGGATTTGAATTCCTCAAGACTTTGGTCCTAGCGTTCTCTTCAGCCACTCACTTTATAACCTTTCTCTAGGCAATCAGATCCACCTCTGGATCATATCAGTTCTAGCCAGACCTGTGAACATGAAGCTGAGTCAAAAGTTTATATCCAAACCCCAGAGCTCCCTGGCAAGCTCCACACCCATAGTCAAACATCTGCTTGCTCTGTCCCGTGGTGTATCTAAGACTCCTTAANGGGGAATAAAAGTCTTCCTAAAGAAACTATAATGGCAGCACACCAGAAGATAAAACTAATAGAAGGCAAATTAAGGCTTTGAGGGGAATGAAATAGGGTCAATAAGGGTGTAATTTGATGTAATTCAATTCAGTTTAACTGAATAGGAAACAGCAAGTGCAAAGGCCCTGAGGCAGGAACATGGCTGGTGTGCTGGCAAAACTGTAATGAAGTTAGAGTGATTGAAGTGGAGTGAATGTGGGGGTGAGGGTAGAAGGAGTTATGGTGGTCTTGGCGGGCTGGAATGTATATGGCCTTGAGGACCACGGTTAGACCATAGGTTTTACTCTGATTACGGCAAGAGCCGCTGGAGAATTTTGAGTGGAGGAGAAAAAGGTTTTGACCTATACTTTACTGGAAATAGACTGTAGCGGGGAAGGGAGAAAGCCAGGAGATACATGAAGTAAAATGAAAAGTTTAACTCTTCTCTCTGCATAAGTTTAATGAACATGAGCCAGAAATTAATGAGAGACAATAGTTCAAAATTATAGGCAAACACAACGAAGTTGTAACTACATAAAGCTAAAACTGTTTGGAAGATAGAATTCAATAAAGCAATCCATTTCATGTATACAGCAGCAAATGTAAGTGTGAAAACATTTTAAACTAAGGTCATGAACAATTAATGGTTAATAAAAATAACTATCAGGGTTTGGGAACTTTGAACACCTATTTCTAAGGAATAGGTGAAAAATCTCCCTCTCCAACATGGCCTGGGTTGTGGAATTAAACAAGTGCCTGGTATTATGTTGAGATGATCCTTTTAGGTACCTTTCAGTCCTTTGCTTCTCAGGAGTTGGAAGTCGGGGAAACTTAAGGAGTTAAGGGAGCCATAACTTGAGTTAATCATAAATGTTTGTATTATCAAATTTAAATCTTTGATGATAGATAAAAAGAAGTTGCGGTTTCTTAGGGAACAAAGAAAATGGAAAAATAAAAATACTGACAAAAGGTGAATTTAGCCTTATAGTCAGCCTTCCTGGCACTCAGAATTATTAGGTTATGAAATAGAGCTCTCTCCATTTCTCCTGGGCCATTTAAGTTTAGAACAAATTGAACCTGAAAAAGTGTCAAAATTCACAGTAGGAGTGCCCACTCAGAGCGCCATTTCTTTCTCTGAAGTAGGTTACTACATTCATCTAGGGAAATTTCTATTGAATTATAATTAGGTGGCTAATTAAAAAGTGGATTATCAACTGTATTAAAATATGCCAGAAAGATGTGCACATCATTCATTCTTTAATTTAGGAAATCCACCTTTTCCTTAAAAAAAATTCTCACTGGGAAGTTTCATGTATAATATGTACATTTTCTTTTTTCTTCTTAAGTCAATTTTATTGAAGTGAGTCTCAGATTTTTTTTTTTTTAGGGGATGGATGTAATTTGAGCCTCTCCTGCTAATAAAAATTCCTACACATTGTAGTTATTCTTTATAGTGAGAACACATGGCCATAATAATGACCCCAAGACAATGCAAGGCCCCCAAAAGAAATACTAATAATGAAAATAATAACTGCTACCATTTATTCACTGCCAATATATGTCAAATGCTGCTTGCCTCATTTAATTTCTTCAATAACCCTATGAGGTTATTTTATGCCTGTTAAACTGATGAGGAAACTGAGCTTAGAGAAGTCAGGCAAATTATTCAAGGTCACACAGCTTGAAGGTTATAAAGCTGAAATTCAAACTCAGGTCTGTTTGACCTCAAAAATTCTGCATTAAGCATTTTCCATCCTTAAAATATTTTGACATTAAGCTAAACCTTTATTGTTGCATTGACTGGTTTTGAAATTGATAGTATTCGTGTACCATAATAAATGGTTAATCAGGATCTTACATTAACTAGACCATATTTCCTAGCCATGTATTTAAATACCAGCTTATTCTATAAAGTCAATGATCATCAGGCGACTCCTGAGCCATTACTAACAGCAAAAGTTAAAAAGTAACAGTCACCTGGTGCTGTAAGTTACTTTTTATTTGGCTTTTCCTATTTTCTTCTAATTTCGAAGAAGGTACAAATTAAATGATAGCCCATGAACTTTGGTACAATCCTATCTGTGAACCTTCTAGACTAGTCAAGTATTAAGTGGGTCAGTCCATCCTGAAGGCACTTAAAGATGGTCCAACCCAAGTAGATGACTTAGCAGATAGGCATGACCATGCCGAGATGGGCTTACTGAATTGCTTACAATACTCAGCTCTGATAGCATACGGGTGATTTGGAGTTCTATCTCAAATAAATGATGACAACAATAACAGTGTAGTTACATTAATATTTTTTGAGGGCATACTGTGTATCAGACACTGTGCTCATTACATATATCACTTCACTCTACTCCAGGGTTTCTCAGTATGGGTCCTATTGGCCTATTGGGCCAGAGACTCTTGGTTGTGGGGGGCTGTCCAGTACATCTTAGGAAGATTACCTGGCCTCTGCTCCCCAGCTGTGACAGCCCAAGCTATCTCCAGACATTACCAAACGTCTCCTGGTGGGCAGAATCCCCCCCAGTGGAGAACCTCTGCTTTATTTCCTCAACAACACTAGGGGGGTCAGTCCTATTAGACTAATAATATTACTGATGAGGAAATTGTGGCTCCAACAGGTTTAAGCAAAATGCCTAGAGTGTCACAGGAAATTACAGAGCGGGGATGTGCACAGGTGGCTGCCTCTTGGATGCTGTTATTCTTGGGGTTGAAACGCAAAAGTGAAGCTCTGTCCTCCTTCCCACCCTCTTCACTCGTGTGTCTCATCAGGAGGGTGGGGCGGTGGGAAGGAACAGAAGGTGCACGTGGCGCGGCGCACAGAACTTTTA
>NW_017731389.1:3255030-3257842 GCF_001890085.2 Hipposideros armiger | reverse complement strand
AATATGCACATACCTTGAAAATGCTTCTCTTGGGAAAAGGCTGCTTAAAATTCTGAAGGCATTATTAGAAGTTAAAAATTGCCATGCAAAATCAAAGCAAAAAAAATTATTGAATAAATTAAACTAACTGAAAAATTAGAAATTGGAGATATGTTCAGCATAGCAATCACCATTACAAATAGGAAAATTTTAACTAAAAAAATAACGTTTAATGGGTTGACTTTCTAAAATATTGATTGGATTTAATTAATAAGCATTTTATACATATAGCTATTCTGAAAGTTCCTTTAAAAATGAAAGACTAGTGCCTTAATGAGAGGTATTATTACATGAATATATTTGAGTCTGTCTTATGAAAAATAGGACTTGAGAATTTAAAATGTGTGCATAAAATGCAAATGGATTTAATTAACTGAAAAACCCATAAGACAGAACTTCTTCAAATAAGCAATTACTTTGGGGACTAATAGTGTAAATAGGATCCTGATTCATTAGCACAAATACCCATATGAGAAAAGGAGCAGCAAATTTTATCCTTTAAGTTATTTATGCACACATGGTAATATCGCATTAATTTAGGGCTTCAGTAAATTTAAAATCTTTTGATAATTTGTTTATGAGCCGGGCTGAAATTTACCTTTGCTTTGCAAACACATTTATTTATAGGTAGATAATATATGGTGTTTTAAACATTTATTTTCAATCTTATATACACAATTTAGATGCAGAAAAAACTATTTTCAGTGAACCTCAGGCACTATACAAGCTCCTACATACATCCAATCTATATGCTAATAACAAAATGTTCATATGATTTATTATAACAGGTTTCCTTAAGGATTTCCTCTTTGTAATGTTTTGTTGAAGTTAGTATATGTAGTTTAAAGTAATAAAAGCCACATTTGTTTAAAAGTTATTTATAATTCAGCCTTCTCACAAATTCAGATATACTCACCTTCTTTATTCATTAGAATAAATGAAATTTTTATAATAGTCACAGCTACAAATATAGAGAGAATTCTTCTTTTAAATATGTATTAGAACATATAAAGAAAAATAAAATACAATAAAGAATGAAAATAACAAATGTTTTGTGGGTGGACAAAAGAAGATGAATTGTCTCAAACCATTTTAAGTCTTTCAGGCACAATATCCTGGTAAAAGAACCCAATAATGTGTGAACTCAGTAATGTGGGAACTCAATAGTGTGGGAACTCAGTAATGTCGCCCTTTCTTCAAAAGCTGATGGTGCTCTCTTGGGATGACTCAGTTCTAATCACTTGCAAAATTATAGTCAGTTTTTCCAATTAACGACAGACAGTGCCCAGGCCAAAAGGGGTGGATGCGCCACACTACAGCATCTGGGACAAAGAGAAATGCTACCACACAGCAATCTGGTGTTTCTAAATCATCCTTGTATGTGGCCATGACTTTTAAGCGTCCGTATGTCAATTTTCTGCACAAGATGCTGCTGTCAAAGTTAGTAAAGGGAAACGTCATTTAAAACGGAGTCATGAGGCCAGAAGGGGGAGCCCGTCAGGCACTACTGCTCTCGGTCAGTTACAGACCCCAGCAGGAAGAATTGTCCATTCCAGACCTCAACAGCAGGGGGCGCACCTTGCAAATCCATACTGTTTTACAACTCCAGCAGGAGGAAGATTTCCTTCTTTGTCCAGCAACTGTCACTACCCTGAATTCACTTTCCTCCAGTGCCTTTCATTCAAAACAACCCCTCTCAAATTCCTCCTTTTTCTCTATAAAATAATGTTCCTGTCCTTTGCATGTTGGACTTACCTATAGTTTTTGCTGTAGCATGCTTATCCTGAATTGCAGTCTCTCCTATTCCCAAGTAAATCCATTTTACTGGTAAAATAACTGGATATTTTATTTTTTAGGGCCAAATGACTCTCTAAAGAATTTTTAAAATGTGTATAAAGTGGGTAGAAGAGTTATGTTATTTTGATGATCAAAACCCACATGTAGCTCAAAATGGCTCCAATTCTAAACCAAGTAAAACATATTAAACTAGAATTTATAAAAACCACAATTAAACTAAAAAATGGAGTATTCCCTTTATCAATGAAACATTCTGAAGACAAATTTGGATATTCTTCATAAGTCATGCCATCTTCACACAAGAAGAATTTCCATTTCTTTTTAAATATTGTAAGAAAATTAGATGGAGGGGAAAGTGAATTCTGTTACCCAAATAAGTAGTTACTTACCATTTGAAGGGGGAAGAGAAGCTTCAATTCCATTTTCATGACTTAAGAATACTCGATGAAAGAGGCCTCTTTCATGTGCTTCTTAATTGTTATAAAACCTGGGAAGGAGATACAAGTATAGAATGTTTTATCACTAAGAAGAAAACTGCTCAAACAATGCTGGTTTCTTATGTCCATGATTATTTCTCATCTTAATGACAGCTGTCCCAGCCACCCGTATGCCATTTACACATCAACCAGCTGCCCACAAAAAATTTGAGCAAAAAAGGCTAAAATGACTACTGCCATTAGGAAAGAAGTCCTTGGTGGTGTGGGGGGGGTGTTGAGTCTCACTCAGTATTTGTCTGAAAGAACTTTAAGTCTTTAACTTCACTGAGGTGCAGTTCCCTCCTCTCTTGGGTGGGAGTCATAGTACCAGTTATTCGGTGGACTCTTCTGATGATGAAATGAGATGACATGTAGAAAGACATTTAGTTAACAGTACAAGTATTGAATTTATTTATGCCCTATTTATCTTAAGAATTGGAGATAGCTTCCGAAAGAAAACATAATGAGATGTGAATAAAAACAAGGAAATAAGATTGAGA
>NW_017731389.1:3234496-3251990 GCF_001890085.2 Hipposideros armiger | reverse complement strand
TTTAATTAAGAACAATTGTCTCCCGATCAGTGCTCTCCACTCTTGCTAAATAAAATAGCCTTCCATATTCAAGCCAACTGACCACTGTCACTTTCCTGAAATGAAATCCTTGCTTCCTTGTCCCCCATGGCCCTGCAGTCTCCTGAGTGTCCTTCTATTTCTCTTGCTACTCGTTTCATCCTCTGCAAGCTCAGCCCTCACTCTTTTATGGATTTGAATTCCTCAAGACTTTGGTCCTAGCGTTCTCTTCGGCCACTCACTTTATAACCTTTCTCTAGGCAATCAGATCCACCTCTGGATCATATCAGTTCTAGCCGGACCTGTGAACATGAAGCTGAGTCAAAAGTTTATATCCAAACCCCAGAGCTCCCTGGCAAGCTCCACACCCATAGTCAAACATCTGCTTGCTCTGTCCCGTGGTGTATCTAAGACTCCTTACTTAAACTCAGCATGCCCCACACTGAGTGTAGCATCTGTCTTCGCAAAGTTGTTCTTTCTCCGGTGTTCCTGACACATTCTTAGAAGATGGCCCATCAATTACATCACCGCTATACCTACCTCTCTGATCCATTTACCTTTTAGAAACCGCTGACATCTCATCCTTCCTCCCCTAAGGCAAGCTACCAGTATCTCTGCTTAGAAATGTCAACTAGTCTATGTAACTTTTACCCTCTGCCAACCAATACTCCACCTTGTAGCCAGAAATATTTTTTTTGGAAATACAAAATTGGTGCTATAACTAACTACAGCACCCCACCCCCCAAAAAACAAACAAACAAACCCAAATCACAAAAATGAACCCATTTTATCTTTCTTATTGGTCTTAGGATAAAGACACGGTTTTTGATATGGATAAAAAGCCTTTCATGGCAGTGGCCCTGGTTACATCTCTGTGCTCAAGCTGTTCGCCCCGCCCCTGGTACTCCAGTCACTGGGCTTTCCTTCCTGTTCTGCTAACAGTTCTCTTCTGCTTTCCATACTTCATGTCTTCTTCCTCTAGGGCCCCTGTACATCATTTAGATCTCGTTTCTAGAACCTTGTATCTCTGTGTGTAGCCTCTAGAACAGTTTCAGTTTCCTACTTATTCATGTGGGTCTTTTACTGTCTGTCTTCCCCATTGGCGTGCAGGTCAAATGAGGGCAGACACTACCTGAAGCCATTCATCGCATCCTACCAATGTCTGGAGCGTAGTGAGTTCTCGGAAAGACGCCTTTACTGAAAGCATGAGTGTATGAAATGAATATGAAAATCTACATCTACATTTAGTGAGAAAAGTGTACTCTTAGCCTAGATTTTAAAAATGCTAACCATCAACACAGTATTGGGATCAGTAACAAGAGCATTCAGAGCTTTTGATGGATTTAAGAAAGCCAGAGGACTTCCTTTCTCATCCAGATTCAGCAGTGCATGGATGGGAATGATATGGAGTTTTTAAATAAAAAAATCCATGGGCTGAAGCAACTGGTTTTCGCATATAAGAACTATGCTACCATAGGAAGGTAGTACTTTTCACCCCTATTCTTGCCATTTTTGCCACTGCATATATTGAACAAGAGCCACTGCTAGGAGAGGAAGAGAGGATTAGGACCAGAGACATGCTGGGGAGGCAAAGGAGAGACGAGATTTAAAAAATAAACATTTAAGTGTCTGGATTGTGGCTGTTCTGCCAGGTAAGCTTTTTTATATCCTCGCCTCGAAAATCCATGTTATTACATGAAATATAATTGTTTCTGCTTCCATATGGTGACTGAACTCTAGCAACTGTATCAGATCTCAACCAATAGACAAAACGAAAATGTTGCATAAGTTATTTTTCCCTCAGTTACACCACCCCAAATAATGAAACACAAATTTTGCAAATTAGAATAGTGTCAGTTATAAATGTACTTTTGCAATTATGAGAGTAAAAACAGTCCACATTGAAATCAGAAATGCCATCTGATTTCGATTTAACACAAAGGGGGAAAAACACATTCCATTTAAGAATGACAAATAAAGCTGTCAATGTGATCCATTTATAGCTCCTCAGAGAATGCCACGAATCCACATAATGTTCTGAGAAGCTAGTTATTGTATTTGCTCTCAAAGAAAGAAGGCGGACAAGTCCCCGATCGACAGCTATCTAAGGAAACTAAGGTGAGCTGGAACAACTTGCATTAGTCAATGTCCTGGGTGCACAGCCCCCTTGAAGAGGAGAATGAGAGCTTCAGGCATTTTGTTTAAATAGTATGCAACAACACAAAGAGTGGAATGCTAAAGGGACTGGTGGGCTGTGAAAAAAAATGGAGAAAAACCTTTGTCTTCCTTGTCCATCTCCCCAACCCTCCTCCCCTGGCTTCTAGGGAGGTCTTGCTGACCTAATGAGGCCTCTTTGTGCAAGGCCTACTCCTACCAAAAATTACAGAGAGCCATAAAATCTTAATTATAAACATCCAAAGTGTTAGTTATTTTTGAACATTTTATTATGGGTTATTGCAGGGTTAGGTATTATACAAGGGCACTTGCCAAAAACAAACATTGTAAATATAACCTCTATTCCTTATTACTATACTCCAGCTTCTTTCTTTTAAGAAGCACTTTGCTATTAAATATATATACAGTACATATATTCATACATGTACTGTATATATAAAATAATGCATCTTTACAAGGCATAACTGATTTTTTTTTTCTCCTTCTCATTGGCTGTTAATACCTGAGAACAAAATTTGTTACTATCTTCTAGCAAGAGTGTTGAATTTCATGGCATAAACTTTGAGTATGAGTCTTTTCCCTGGCCTCATCTTATGTTCTTAGCCTTATTTTTTTCCTTTGACTCGTTTTCCTTACCTATTTGAAATATATTTTATATTGCTATACAGTATATATTTTTATTAGCCTTTCTCTATGAGCCTAAATCCTTTGCAGCATGTAAATAAAATAGACAACATTTATATATAGCCTTTCTTTTTCCTTTGGAGGGTTGCAAAATATTCCCAAGTCAACATATAATTTATTACCATAAACGTATGAACAATAAGACACTGGTTTTCATAGTATTTAAATTTTTGATGATATTTAGCCCAATATTTCAGTTAGATTTTTTCACTATTTATACATACACCTTTAGGGATAGGTTTCCTAGTCTGAGATCTGTGGGTTCTCTAAATTATACACAAAATTTTGTGCATGTAGATTTTTATTGAGGTGTTTCATGATTTTAATCCAATTCTGAAAGGTGTATTTGACCCAAAAGATTAAAAATTACTGATTTGCAGTGGAATAATCCCAGAAGATCAGAACTTGGTTTTTTGACATTGAATTAATTGACAAAATATTTGTGGATTACCTATAAAGTGCCTGGCTCTGTGATAGATATTCAGAAAATAGCAGTAAACATGTAGACTTGACCTCTGACCTCAGGATACTTCTAGCCCAGTGGGGATGAGGGAAGACAAAAAAAAAAAACTAAAATAATTTGATGGTATTATGCAATAACAAAATAACGTAATAGAAAGTGAATGAGATTGGTGGTCAGGAAGACCTCTCTGAGACAATGTCATCTTAGCTGGGCCAAACAAGGTCAGAGGCAAGAGCATTCCAGAGAGAGAAACTACGATAGCTAATGCAAATACGCTAATGAGATACAAGTTTGTTACAATCTATAGGTCTTCTAGAAAATATGAATGGTACATAACCAAATACATTTTTCAAATTCATTTTCAATACTCCAGTCTAGAAATATCAGACTAATGATATTTTACATGGAGGTTAAGGTATATTTTTTCTCATTTTTCTTTTATTTTTTTAAAGTTATATTTCCTAATGTGAAGGAAAAGTATCATCAAAAAATAATGTGATGTATTTTATTATCCATTAAATTCATTTATTAAATATTTGAGTCTACCACCTTTAAGGCACTGTGGAAGAGGTCCTCAAGGTGCTCAGCACAGACCAAATAAAATATAACTTCCATACATGTAACCCATAAAGAAGCTCCCTAGCCCAGAGTAAGTAGGTTGAAGGGCCAGATTCTGCTGTCTACCTGTGCAGATGATCCTGGAGCTCTGGCAGCCTGGAATCCATGGAATGAGAGTTCTATATCATGATATATATAAATATATATATATATTTATTTTTGCTACAAGGAAATAGATGCTTATCATAACTAGTAAACCAATTTTGGTCAACTCTGCTATTTTCTAGATTCAAACCCATTGAACTCCTCCCCAAATATCTTTGTTTAAACAAATCCTCCTGAGAAAAAGTTACCCTCGTATAGTGCTGGTGGGAATATAAATTGGTATAGCCACCGTGGAAAATAGTATGAAGTTTCTTCAAAAAAACCCCTAAGAATAGAGCTACCCTATGACCCAGCAATCCCTCTTCTGGGTATCTACCTGAAATTTTTGAAAGTATTTCTTCGTAAAGATATGTGTACCCCTATACTCATGGCATCATTGTTCACAGTAGAAGCAACCAAAGTGTCCTTTGACCAATGACTAGATAAAGAAGATGTGGTACATCTATACAATGGAATACTACTCAGCCATAAAAAGGATGAAATATTGCCATTTGCGACAACATGGATGGATCTTGAGATTATCATGCTAAGTGAAGTAAGTCAGACAAAAAAAGGACAAGAACCACATGATTTCACTCATATGTGGGATATAAACCAGAAAGGAACTAGCAAACAAAACAAACAAACAGACAAAACTCACAGACACACAATATGGTGGTTGCCAGAGGGGAAGTGGGGTGGTGGAAAGATAAAGAGTTTAAGGGGGTCAAATATATGGTGATGGAAGGAGACTAGACTTTGGGTGGTGAGCACACAATGCGATATACAGATAATATATAGATAATTGTACACCTGAAACTTATATAATGTTATTAACCAATGTTACCCCAATAAATTTAATTAATCCTCTTAGAAGAAATCTGGGAAAATTCAAAACATGTCAAAATTATCATTGGACCTCAAAGTGAGATCTTCAGGCCATTTGACTAAGAAATCACTAAAGGTGTTTGATAAAAATGCAGTTGTCTGGGTTCAGTCTTAGACCTATTAATTCAGAACTGTGCAGAATGGCTCCAAGCAACCTGGGTTTTTCAAAAGGCTTCAGATGATTTTTATGCTCTCTACAGTTTAAGAACTGCTTTTTTATGGGATGTAATACTCTAGCTAGGTTTGCTCTCTAAAGAAGAAAAGTTACTTTAGTCCTTAAAAACAAGCTATCATCTTTTGGAGTTCAAAATATCAATCATCTTTTCAATGTATCTTGAGTCTATCACACTAGTATTAAAAGCTCGGCACTGTAGATTTTGCATTTGGAGCTTCCAAGGATTTAAGCAGAGTTGGAAAACTAATGATAGGTATTAAAAGGCTGCCTGATGGATCATTACAATAGTAAATGAGTCGCTGAAATTTATAGAGGCCATTTGAAATTTAAAAATAAGATTATCTGAAGTAGGATAGTTTGCTGTGTACTAATGCTGCTACTCAGGATTGGTCTGGGAAACCTAAGGCTCTTTGGAATTTCTGAAAGAAGCATCGTTGTCCGAGGCTCCCTACCCCTGTTGATTTGGTGGTCCCTGAGGTTTTTGATTCTTGGTAAAAAGGGAGGTGGTCTGGAAGTCAGGAGGTGTAGGCTCTATACTTTAGGTTCTATGTTTTTCTGAGCTTCAGTCTCCTTATCAATAAAACAGTGGTTTAGACTATTAACTGGTCTCTAAAGCATCTTCCAAACCCAAGTTGTTATGCTTCGAGGTCAGTTTTCTCTGCTGTAAAGTATGGGGGTTGGACAGTGTGCAGTGTGTCCATTTGTCCTGCATGACCCAGGGCAGCCCCACTGTCTCCGTTACTATAATTGGAACCCATCCATAAGCCAGGCTCACTCGCTCTCACATTGTAATACTGATGATACTTCATTTAGGTTATCCCATGAAAGGGACAATATATAGGCACATGTCCTTTCTAAGAGATAATCATATTCTTATTGATCACCGGCTATGTGATATCACCGTGATAGGCCCTGGCAATACAATAATGAAAAAAAGTCAGACAAAAAGAGCTCTGGCCTCAATCTGATGGGGGAGTTATTACGGCGATGTTGCTTACAGTCTGATGGGGGAGTTATGGGGAGAAGATAAAAACAACCACATATAAACTAACATAAATAAAATAACTGCAGTTTGTAATCAGTGTTAGGGATTACTAAGAGCCAAGATAGAAAAGAATAGAGCCTGAAAAGTGGGACCAGTCTCTTGGAGGAAGTAATGTTTACTTGCACATACAGGAAGTTAAAAGGTAAATAAGGGAGGGAGTCAGAGGAAAAGGGCGAAAGATAGCATATTCCGACTCCTGTGGGAGGAGCAGTTTATGAGCTTGGCAACCAAAACCCTGGGACAACTCGTTCCAGCTCTGAGAGAGAATTTAATCCAAAACTAGAGAAAGGAAACCAGAGGCCCAGAAGGTGCAAGGGACTTATCCAAGGTCAAATGGTCAGTGGGTTCATGGGAGACTCTGCCACACTTCAGTCGAGAATGTGAATCCCTCTTAGGGATCACAGTGCATCAGGAAGTGCCAGAATGCCTTGGTTCAGATCCTGGTTCTTTTGACTCATAAACTGCTCATCCTTGGGAAACAAAGCTTCTTGGAGACTCAGTTTCCTGTGTGTAAAGCACAGGTGACATCTCTGCTGCATCAGGTGGTTACAAGGATGGAATGAGTTAATGAGGCACAGTGCCTGGTATATCATATCCACGTGATAAATGCAAGCTCTTTTGATTTTTTGCCTAATGCACTTTCTCCCATACCAAGCTCTCCTATACCAATAAGTAGAGCACATGGTGAGTTACTTGGGTAAAGGGAGTGGTGGCAGACGTGAAGGTCTGGAACACGAGGCTGGGGCATAGCCAACTGAGAGTACTGACTGGAGGAAATGAGAAGAAAAGGCCACTGAGAGTGGGGAGGAGTCAGGGGAAAACATCCCCAACTTCATGGTTTGGTTCACCACTTAATCTGCTAGCGGTGAATCTAGAATTGTTTCATGAAACAGAAAATGCCAGCCATCACAATATTTATACTTCAATTAGCATATAAGAAACAGGTTTGACTCTAAGAGACCTGTAAACAGAAGAATGACACATTTCATTATTAAATACATGCAAAGAGAAAAATGTGATGGTAATGTGTCACTCAATCCACTGGGAACAAACTAATTCAATTATCTGCAGGATATTAAAATGATGGCTGGTGCTAAAGATGCTTAAAAACCAAGCCCATGATATTGGAAGAATGAATAATTTATCCAAGTAACTATGAGGATTTTCTTCATTGTCTGTGAACAAAATCACAGATGGAACTTCAGCCTTAAAATACCAAGAGACCAAGAGGCGCATTTCATGGATTAAAGCAGACAGCAGCTATAAGGCCATTCCACAAGACTTTTGGCCCTCCCTGTAGACTCACCCAAAACGTAAGGGAATATTTATGGTTCAGGCACACACGAACCAGGGCTGAATAGTTCTTAGTTTCAGGAGTTCACTTGGTCCCTTTCCCCCAAAACTATAAGGTAAACATCATTGCATATATATCTTTTTGAAACGCTGCTTACTTTATGATTCTCTGCTGATGGTGCCTTATGGGAGAAATTTTATTTCAGAGTTTCCTAGGATGCGAATTGAACTCATTGTTTTACTCCAAACTCATTGTTTAATTGACAGGAAACATGCATTCTAAATCATCTTGTATGCATGGCAGAAGCAGCTACATAAATTTAACAATGGGTGGATTATTACTATTTAGCATATTTATGGAATTTTATATTTGGGAAGCATTTTACAAATCTTTTATTAGTTAATCTTTATACTTCTGAGTGAGTCTGACAGGTGGTAAACAATGCTTTAGGTTTTAAATTGCCAATGCGTGAGAGCTTCAGCGGAGGGGAAAAAGTCTAGAGCATTCCTTCTTGTTCCAAACTTGCCTAGAGGGCATTTCTGATACATTTTTCCTCTCACTGGAGACCGAGGCAAGAGGTCTGGGGAGTAGGTCGGACCCATCTGAAATGCTAATAATAAAAAGGGAATATACTGGGCTCTTCCTAGGTTCGTTGGCCAGTTCCAGAGGAAACCTCACAAGACACCTAGGTGATGTGACAGGATTCCCAACAGAGGCACATCCCAGGATTGTAGCGTCAAAATAAAGCACACAAGGAAGCAGTCAATTTTTCTAAAACTATACAGTAAACTCAGTTTTCAATTCTAAAGATGCCACACCTGCTGGACTCATTATCTAATGACATTACCAGTTATTGATTCTCTTAAAATGTATGTATGTATATTAAAAAACAAAACAAAACAAAAAAACCTAATTCAAACTAAGAGTTTGAATTGTACTTTTTTTATTTTTTGAAAACTCACAATTTTAAAAGACTAAGCTCCCTTGAATACCCATTTCCAGCTTTTTAGAATTGGGAAGCAGAGCAAATAAAGCACCTATGGATCAAAGTTTCGTTTTTGACCGAAACCTTTTTACAAGCCTGGGACTTTCAGAGCTAACAAGCCAAGAAGAATCAGTTACGCGTCACCCGAGGGCTGGACACAAGGAGCCCTAGATGCTGCGCCTACTTTCTGAAGACTTCAGCCTGGACACGTCCTGCCCAGATTCTAATCTCCTCTGATTGACAGTTACTCTATCTTTGTGATCCCTCAGACCCCGCCTCCACGTGTGTGTGTGTGTGTGTGTGTGTGTGTGTGTTCAATCTTGTGTGTGTGGGGGGGGGGGGGGGGGGGAGGGAGGGAGAGAGAGAGGGAGAGAGAGAGGAAATGAGAATGAATGGATATGTATGTTGGGGACAGTTAGGTAGCAGGGCTCAGAAAACACCCAAAGTATATTGGAAGCAAGCACCCTCTGGGTCCCTGTGCGCTCTCAGCAGCTGGGCAGCTGTCAAGAGGTCACACTGTAAGATAACCAGGTGGTCACCTCCCCTTCAGGGGTGCAAAGGCATTCTCCATGCCCTAGCATCTCCTGTATCTGTGAATATGAGGGTAGGAATGCACAAAGCGACCCCCCATCACCCCTCCCGCCCAGGCATTCCCCCCTACCCGCTGCGCGATCCCGCCGCGCGATCCCGCCCCGCGGTGTGCGGAGGCTACCTGGGAACACTGGAGGCTCGGGCGGTGGCTTTCCGTCGGCCTGGCTGCAGGGCTGGCGTGTGGGCTTTGTAAAGCCACCGGGCAGAGGTGCGGATCCAGCCGCGCCAATCCCACGCTCTCCCACCTCGGGCACCTACTCCTCTTCCTGCTACGTCCCCCCCACAAGCGTCCTTTTTGGCCACCTCACTCCTGCCGGCCGCCGCCTCCCTGCGGGGCGGAGGCTTTGGGTCCCTCCCTACCCTCGTGGCCTGCTCAGGAGTCATCCGGGCGGGGCCCTGGAGCGGAAGCTGGTCCCGGAGCCCTGGGCCGCCTCCGGACCCCCAAAGCTGTCACCCAGCTTGGGCCGGCCTGGTCCCCTACTCCTGGCCCCCTACCCTTTGTTGCCCCAAGTGCCTGTGACCCCGCCCTTTCCCACGCAGGTCCAGAGGGAGCGCGCCCCAATATCGGTGTCCCCATGACCCACCTCTGGGATTTATGGGGTCTCAGGAGGGGGTGACTCATACAAATGGAGGCCAAGTCTGGGGAAAGTTTCTGGCGGTGTCAAGGGTCAGCCTTGTTTTGTAGGGACGTTCTCTAGCTACGAGATGGAAACAAAGGATTCCACCTTTGGGCTCTGCTGACATCGCAAACCACACTCCACTCGGTGTTGTCTTGTATAGTTTACACAAAGACTTTATCAGTTACTGCAGCCTCCTGCATGTTCGCCTTTCAAAGCCCCAGTCTACAGACATTTCAGTGAAAGGGTTAAAGGCACTTAATTTCTAAATAAAAATTAATGCTAGAAACCAGTACATTATGTGTTAAGCTCTGTCCCAAACTCTAAATATGGTCACCTTTGAATAATCCAGTGACCAGGGTTACCTAGGCCAGTCACTACCTTGCACCTGCGTATCTTTAAAACTATCCATCTCTTTACTCTTTTTTCATTTCCCCAGAGATATGAAGGAGGGGTGAAAACGAAATACAACAAAATCAATTTGAAGAGATTTTAACAGCTGGTATAAAAGTTTATGGAATAGGCACTCTTCAATCATTGAAAATAAGATTCAAAAATTATCTGTAGACCTTACTGTTCAGTTTTCCCATTTGCTTGAGTTTGAATAATGGAGGGCTAGTGGTATCTATTATTTTTAGCAGAAATAATACTTTTATAAGAATTAAATAGTTTAAATAAATAATATGGTTATGATGTCAGATCAGGGTAAAACTCTACAGAAGAAAGTGTTAAGCTGCTAGCATAGGCAACACAACAATTCTGTGAAGTAGTAAAATTGGTTTTATCTTAGAGTTTAAATGTAAAAGGATAAGCTGGAAAACATAAAATCCTAATAGTCCTATCTGCCACCTAATGAAAATATTTCCTTTTCAGCATCCATATTTCCTTCAACAGTAAGATACAATTTCAAGATTGCTCAAAGCAGTGGACACCCATGCATTCTTTAAAGTATTTAATGAGCACTCAGAAAATACCTTGCAGTGGGTTTGGTGCAGGTGCTATAAGGGTGAACTAGACAGATAGATACAAGCTGGACCTTCCATATTCTAATGGGGGAGACACAGCCGCTAAATAGACACGTGAAAACAATTAATTGTACCTGAAAAGTTGTATGTGGAAATATGGAGTACTAGGAGAAGACACCCTCCAAGTGGTGTGATTATTAGATTCCTCTTTTGTTTTGATCCCTAGAATTGTTGATGCTGCAAAGATGGGTTTTTTTTCTCCCCTATATTTTCTTTCATATCTCCCATCCAACCCATCAGTAAATCCTGGTAGCTCCATCTTTAGAAGGGGTCCCGAATCTAACCTCCACCACCACCACTTTTCCAAACCCTTTTGAATTTGTGAAAAAGCTTCTAAACTTGTCTTTCTGTGCTCCATCTTGCCCCTATGGTCTACTATCCTTGTAGAATTTAGGGTGACCCTTTGAAAGTATAGGTGTTAGCTCATGTCAGCCCTCTGCTCAAAAACCACCCAGGGATTTTTCATTGCAACAACACAGACTTGACCTTAGTCACCAAGGCCTACCTGTCTGTCACCTCACCTCTTACCTCCCTCTCCGTCACTGTTCCCTCCCACACCCTTCCACAACCTGTCTGACCCACTGGCCTTTCTACTGTTCTTTCACCCAGCATGCTACTACGGGCCCTTGGCCTTTGAGCCTGGACTATCTTCCTTTAAATATTTAGAGACTTACTCCTCAGTTACATCAGATACGAGTATACTGAACATTTTTAACTGATGGAATGTCCAATCAGAAAAGTTGAGAAACACTGAGTTATATAACCAGTAGTAAAATAATTTATTAGAGCCTCAAACCCTGGTCCTGAAAGGAAAGAAAAAATAAAACCAGCTTCTTAATCAGAGACTCCCTATTCAGCGTATGCATCACCCACACCTTTTTATATTTTATCTTTCTTCTCTCTTCTGTCTTGATCATTTCACAGTTTCAAGGGAAATAAGAGAAGAAACATTTTAATTTATAGTAATATTTGGCAGAGGAGATTAAACTTGCCAAAAAAAAAATGAAGTTTGGTGTGTACTTAGGGGGTATTGGTTACCCTGCTGTCCTAGTTTTGAATTATTATGTATCATAATAGTATGACTTTATAGTCATCTTCTATCTTCTTTAAATTAGTTGTTTTTTCTCTTATAATAAAATGTATTCATAGAACCTGGGATTTGGAATGATATTAAAACACAGTCAAGCTTGTCTCACTGCTCATATATACGAGTAAGAAAGGTTTATCCTCCTTGTTTTAAGCTTTCACACTCCCAGCCACACTCTATAACATGTCTATCTGCAGGATCAATTTATGAATTTTTTGTCATTGAGCCACCAACGTTGTGTAACAATTGATATCAGCATATCTTTAGTAGGAGGACTATCTGTTTAGTTCTATTTTCATGTAGAACATTTAGTGGGTGAAGGGAGACTTGACTGCAGTTCATTGCGTGAATGGAGAAGCTAGGACTCAGAATGCCAGAGAGATTGTTTGCTCTCAAACCTCTGGATCCTGCAGAGCTGAGACTAAACTCCAAGCCTCTGACTTAACCATTCTGAGTACTTTCCACTGTGATATGCGACTTCAGAGTGAGCTTGGAGAGAATGTTGTTTTTCTGTGCAAGTATGAGTTAGAGCTAGTTTGACTATGCCTCATTGTACCTAAATATATGTGTGCGTCCGAGAGCCCAGGGTATTTGAGTTTCCCAAAGATCCCTACCTCAAACGTGCTCATGAAGGAAAAGGGATCATTCTCTCCTAGAGATTTGTTTATTCTGCAGTTAATAAAGGATGAGAGGAGGCCTTATAGATTATTTTATTTTTCTCCTTAGGGTGGTCTCAGGATTTAACTCACCACTAAGCCACTGCCAGCTACCGTTTTCCCAAACAGAACTTTAACCTTCACAAAAAATATTTTGGTAATACAGTCGTAATGAAAAAAAAAAGTAATAAGAATATCAGTAAGAGGCAGGCAGAGTGCTTTAAACTGCTTGCTGGAGATTACTGGTTACTACTTAGCAATAATATCTAATAGTTTGGTAGAAAATTTTCAGGGAGAGTGATGGAAACCTAATTTTCTGAGGTACATAAAAAAGGATCAAATAAAACAGTGAAGAGTGTATTGTAAAGATAATCTAGTTGCCCAGATGGCCTTTTCTTAGTTACAGCTTTTATAGTTATAGAAATGTGTTCTTTATTCTTTTATGAGAAAATAAAGATTCTCTTTTTCCCAGGGGCATGAAGTTACCCTGCAGTTTAGTTGTTAAAATACACTGAGTATTTTTTCTTTGTTACTGCTAGGACTCTCATGTTTATTTTGGAACACACCTTATTTCCTGTGTTTTTTCCCTATATTTGAATTTCTGGCTCTAAACTCCATATTTTAAACTTGTTACATAGATTTCTCATGATAGTTCTGCTAAACTAGTTGGTATTAGATTTTATGGCATGGATTTAAGGACAAAATTGCTAAGATTTGGTTATAATCTCATCTCTCTAACTTTGACATCCCTCCACCCTAAACTTGAAAGCTGCAATAAGGTAGAATATTTCTGAAATGAATTTGAAAATTTATCTGTAGTTCCTATAAATGTGACTTGTAAATTCTATAACAAAATTCTGTGCAAAGTTTTATTTAATTTTCTTATTAACAAAGTCTCAGAATTTGTGAAGTCCATATTTTTACAGTGCTATACCTTCTGGGTTTTCTTTCAAAAGAAAACATTGGATGGTAAAATAACATCTCTGTAACATATGTCCAGATGGATTTTATATAAGTGGCACCATCTTTCTTTCTTCCATAAAAGAAGACAAGTCCTTGATTTTAAGGATTCTATTCATTTCCCTTTCTCAATATGCAGTGCTTAATAAAATTATTTTATGGTTGTAATGTGTTCATTTTCCACCTATAACATGCTTTGTGAGTAGAAACTGTAAAGCCTAGAATTTCAGGGGCTATCTTGAATTCAGAAACCATAATTATGGATTGCCAATATGAGAAAGGATATTTTACCTTGGGAGGATATTCCTAGCTTGAAGAGATGACACCCATAAATATAATTAAACACAGTAAAACCTTGGATTGCGAGTAACTTGGTTTGTGAGTGTTCCGCAAGACAAGGAGACATTTCTAATACATTTTTTTAAAGATTTTTATTGGGGGAATTGGGGGATGGGAACAGCGCTGGGGAATTGGGGGAAGGGGAACAGACAAGTTGCTGTCCTTTTGTTCTTCAGTCTAGTTGTGGAGGACGTTGCTTCACTGGCCCAAGTTGGCACCATCATTGAGCTCTTCCCGGGCGAGGCAGATCAGTTGCCAGCTTCTGGACGGCTGCTCATGGCGGCTGCTGGCTACACATGGTAGCCCATGGCAACTCACTGCCACAGGGGCTGCAGCCTACACCATTGCCGGCGACTCACGGCAGCCCAGCTCCAGGTTGAGCTGTTGTTCAGCATCTTAGCTGTAGAGGGCAGTGTCACTGGCCCTTGTATGTGGGATCTGAACCGGGGCCCTCTGGCGTCCCAAGCCAGCTCTTAACCAATTCACCACTTGGCCGGCCCTCTAATACATTTTAATGTGGTCAACGAGTGATGTCTTATAATAAGCGTAGTTTGTTTCCAGAATGAATTATGCTCGCAAACCAGGGTATTAATTTATTAGTAAATTAAAATCTGATCCCTCATCTCCTATGAACTTGATTATTTCCTGTAATAGAATTGATTGCTAAGGGTGCAGAAAATCCATTTACTTTTAGGGTTTAGTGCCTTGACCTTTTGGGGTATCTTGTACATTCATATCTTTCTAATCTCTCTTTCCATATTCATTGTTAAAAAGGATGGATTCTCTGAGCTTTAAAAAATTATGTTGTAATTATTAACACTTCCTTCTTCAAAATGTGGCTCCATTGCACTTAGAATTAAACTAATTCTTAACATAGGCAAGTAGGCCCTGTAGGACTTGGGTCTGCCTACCTTTTTCATCTCTTCCACACATCTTCCCGAGTCACTAAGCTGTGACATTAGGTAACTTTTTGTTTCTTGAAGATAGCACATTCATTCCTGACCTTGCACCTGTGATTCCCTCATTCTAGAATGTTCCTCACCCAGATTTTCAAATGAGTAGTTCATTTCCAATGTTCCTTTCCTCATCAGCCATCTAATGTTGCCACCTGCCCCTTGTCATTCTCCATCATTGTAATCTGCTATTTCTCTTCACAGCACTTATCACTTTCAGAAATGCTATTCTGTGTTTATATATTTATGACATGATCTCCATTAGAATGCAATTACATGAAACTAGGGACCCTGTCTGTATTGTTCACACTTGTATAACCATCAGTTAGCACAGAATGTGGAACATAGTAGGAGCTCAGTAAATATTTATTTTTAATGAAAAAAAAATGGTTGCAGTGATAGTATCAGCAGTAGTTAAAAGCATAGGATTTAGATCTGTGATTAAATTCTGGCCTCTTGCCCTTTAACTTTTCTCAAGTTCTTTGGTTGCTTTAATCACAATAAGGTGATAAAAATATGTATCATTCAGATGTGTTGTGGGTATTAGTTGAGCTGGTGTGTACAAAGTGCCTAGCATATGTCTAACATATGGCGATTGCTCACTAAATGGTAGCTATGATGTTTTTTTTTCAAGATGGGAAAGGAACAGAATAGGCGGGAAGCCAAGTACACTCTGAATCCTGGGGGTATGCCAGGGGTCAAAAGCCAGGAAGCACATTCTTTTATCGAGTTCAAAAGAACAAACATCCAAAAGTTGGAATTTGGGTACAGCAGGTGAGAGCAAGAAGCAAGGAAGAAACAAAGGTAGAAGTCTTAAGACAATTGCTGCCAGTGGGATCGGGTGCCCTGAGTACATTTTTATTGGTAGGGCTGCACATGGAAAACGCTATTTGGCTTAAAACCCAAAAGCAAGGCTAGAAACTGATTGGCTTTACAGCTAAACTTATATTACTTTGTTGGTTAATATTTGAAACTTATTTTGGATATTCCATGTATCTTGTTCTAAATAATTAAGAAGAGCCCAATGTGATATTCTGCAAAATATCCTCTTCTATATGAATTATCTTTCCATTTTCATCCTGAGACTTGAAGGCCAAATAAATGTAATTTGATCACTTGATTGTAGTTGGTCCTAAGTTAATATAGGTACGGTGTTTAGACACTAACAAATAATGGACAAATAAAGCCATATTGAAAACAGTTTGATATTTGATGGTTAAAAAATGAACAAGAAAAAGAAGGAATGGTGTAGTAGTCATGGGAAAAAAAAATTAAAGCTTTGTTAGAATTCCTTACACATGTTTATGACTTTGCTTTGCATTTTGAATCACATTTGGGTAGAGGAGTCAGGGCCAAAGTATCTCCCGTGCTTGGGCCTCCAAAGGTTTTCACCCAATTCTCTCTAGACAAGTTTCAGAAAACAAGATTGAAGATTTTAGATGTCAAATGTAAGGTTCCAGTTCCAAATTTTCAGCCTCAAGCCCTAAATAACTTTCTCTTAAAACCAAACCAAACAAACAAAACTAAAACCAAAACCAAAATCAGAAACCACACAACCAATTTTTTTTTGTTTGTTTCTGGAAGGAGTGTGTATGGTGGTAATAGTGGGGAGATTGTTATGAGTTTTAAATTTTTGAAAAATCTAAAGTAGAGAAAATTTGGAGAATTGGAGGGGAAAGCATATTCTAATTCCTGATGTTATTTTAGAGTATTTCCATTCAGTATTTTTTCAATGTGTTTTTATAGCCAGTACTAATCTGTTAAGCAGAGGATCTGAGGATAATCAGTTATATTGGTTGTTTTTGAGGACAATAATAGTTAAGATACATTAGGTTAGGTTATTCTGTATTAATAACCCCAACCTTTCAGTGCCTTGACAAAATAAAAGTTCATTTCTCGATTATGCAAAAACCCAGTGGGTGTGGGTGACTGTTCATGGCAGTTGTCCTCCACGAGGTGACTTGGCAATCCAGGCTCTTTTGATTTTGTGGTTCTGCAGTCTTCATTCAAGACATCCCTGATGGTTGCAGTGCAGAAAGAGGAACCATGTGGGCCTTTTACTTTCTTCAGCATTGAGAAGTGATACTCATTTTTCCTGCTTACATTTCATTGACCAGAACTATTCACATGGTCCCACCTAATGGCAAGTGCATTGGGAAGTGAGGTTTTTCATGTACCCTGGAAGGAGTGAGGCACCTGATATTATACTACTGTAGACTAGCTATGTCTATTATTCCCTGAAGTTGAATTATTTTTAAAACCAAGGATTTAGCTTAGAGCTTAGCATTTATTCAAAAAGTGGCCTTGACACATGCGTAAAGTTATGACTGGTAAAATTGGGCTACTCAAGGATAATTGGTGACTCAAGGATTACTCAAGGATTGCACTAAAAAAAATCCCACATTCCTATGGTAGATGTGACATAGCCAAGTATATTTTCACAATGTCATCTTCCTTATGTTCTTTAGCTTCCTTTAGAAAATTGGTTCTGGGTTTACTATTTTGTCTAACCTCCCCACTTTTGCATTGGCTCCAAAAAGAGTAAGACATTTAGGCTATCCAGTCTGCTGTGGTAGACTTACAATGCTACCCTGAACTCAGAGTACAATGTCATGAAAATCCTCAGACAATTAATGAGGTTGAACATGCTGAAATTATTGATATGCAACCAATTTTTTTTAAAGATTTTTTAATTGGGGAACTGGGGGATGGGAACAGGGCTGGGGAACTGGGGGAAGGGGAACAGACAAGTTGTTGTCCTTTTTGGTCTTCAGTCTAGTTGTGGAGGATTTTGCTTCACTGGCCCAAGTTGGCACCATCATTGCGCTCTTCCCGGG
>NW_017731389.1:3221349-3233696 GCF_001890085.2 Hipposideros armiger | reverse complement strand
TCTCCCCAGTTTACCTCTTTTCTAATTATGAGTATAACTGCAATTTATTGAACATATGCCTTGTTCTCAACATTATTCTAAGTGCTTTGCTTACATCACTTAATCCTCACAACACATCTATTAGGGAAATATAGTTATGCCTATTTTATGGATGAAGAAAACTGAGGATAAATGAAATGAAATAACTTACTCAAGGCTGTGTATCTGGTAGGGGGCACAGTCAGTGTTGGAATCTGGCTCCCAGACACCAAGTTTATAAGCACTGACCACGTCACCCCTGCTCCCCTTCTCCTTCAGTTTCTTTTTAAAAGTAATATGGCTTTTAAAAATGTACTCATGTAAAATAACACTTGTACCTCAGTATCATTACTACTACCATTGAAGGAAAATTTTAGTAGACGGGTTTTGCAAACCAAAACAGTGCTCTCATAGGACTCAGAAGTTCTGCGTGTAAGGAATTCTCAGTGAAAAACCTGAGTTATTGGTTCTGATATATCTGCCCAGATTTTTATATAATAAAAAATAGGCTAAGAAAACTTAACCTTCTTAAATCTAGGTGTTGTGAAACAGGTGTCTGTTTTATTTTCATAATTAAAAACAGACAAAATAAACAGAACCATCCAAAAGAGAAGCTTTTTGAGGGCACATTCCATAGCACACCTCATAGGGTCTTGAATATAACAAACCCTCAATAAGTTTTTGATGTGTAAATATAGCAATGGCTTTGAAATGAATCACAATGCATTGTTTTGTTCTAAAGCCTATTTGGGTGAATTCTCATATTCTCAAAGTACTTATTTGCTTCCCAGTGTAAATATTTAAACTCTTTAGGTTTCATACTTTTAAGCTCAAGGAATATTTGGCACCTTAGTTTCATATAATTTTGGCTTCAGATCATAAAACCAGGAAATAATTCTGATTTGTAAGCTATCTTCTTTAAGATAATATGTTAGGCATATTTTCTAAAAGGCTCATAGATTCTTTAAACTTTTAGAGAAAATGTGGTTTCATACCTATTTTATGCACATAATCCTTATGAATGTTATACTAATTGCACTAGGCAAATGGAAAATAATAAAGGAAACTATCAGATTTCACATATTTGCTTTTTTACAAAAATCAATTCATAAATGGATGTAATGTAATGTGGTACTATCAAAATCTTTGTGGTTAAATTTACTTTTAATCAGTTTTGCTTATTATCTTTGGCAGCTAGAAAATGTTTAATCTTTGTGAAAAGAAATTAAACTTTAAACCTTACACACTAAAAAGAAAATACTACTAAGGTACACAGTTAATAAGCTTATTAAGTATAAAATTCATCAGTCAACACTAGCAAATTCACAGTTAGAATACTATACTGATAATTATATAATACTTATGTTCCTATTTTGATGTACTCTGATAATTTTGCAGCAATAATGAGTCATTATATTTTTGATAGCCTGTAATTCCTATTGCAAATATTTCAGTTTGCACTCTCTATATACTTTTGGTCTTAAGGGAGAATTTTATATGCCTATTGGCCATCTGTATGTCCTTTTTAGAGAAATGCCTCTTCATACCCTCTGCCCATTTTTTTAATTGGGTTGTTTGTGTTTTGGGTGTTGAGTTGAATGAGTGTTTTATAAATTGTGGATATTAACCCCTTATCAGATATATCATTGGCAAATATCTTCTCCCATTCAGTAGGCTGCCTGGTACAGTGTTTAGACACTAACAAATAATGGACAAATAAAGCCATATTGAAAACAGTTTGATATTTGATGGTTAAAAAATGAACAAGAAAAAGAAGGAATGGTGTAGTAGTCATGGGAAAAAAAAATTAAAGCTTTGTTAGAATTCCTTACACATGTTTATGACTTTGCTTTGCATTTTGAATCACATTTGGGTAGAGGAGTCAGGGCCAAAGTATCTCCCGTGCTTGGGCCTCCAAAGGTTTTCACCCAATTCTCTCTAGACAAGTTTCAGAAAACAAGATTGAAGATTTTAGATGTCAAATGTAAGGTTCCAGTTCCAAATTTTCAGCCTCAAGCCCTAAATAACTTTCTCTTAAAACCAAACCAAACAAACAAAACTAAAACCAAAACCAAAATCAGAAACCACACAACCAATTTTTTTTTGTTTGTTTCTGGAAGGAGTGTGTATGGTGGTAATAGTGGGGAGATTGTTATGAGTTTTAAATTTTTGAAAAATCTAAAGTAGAGAAAATTTGGAGAATTGGAGGGGAAAGCATATTCTAATTCCTGATGTTATTTTAGAGTATTTCCATTCAGTATTTTTTCAATGTGTTTTTATAGCCAGTACTAATCTGTTAAGCAGAGGATCTGAGGATAATCAGTTATATTGGTTGTTTTTGAGGACAATAATAGTTAAGATACATTAGGTTAGGTTATTCTGTATTAATAACCCCAACCTTTCAGTGCCTTGACAAAATAAAAGTTCATTTCTCGATTATGCAAAAACCCAGTGGGTGTGGGTGACTGTTCATGGCAGTTGTCCTCCACGAGGTGACTTGGCAATCCAGGCTCTTTTGATTTTGTGGTTCTGCAGTCTTCATTCAAGACATCCCTGATGGTTGCAGTGCAGAAAGAGGAACCATGTGGGCCTTTTACTTTCTTCAGCATTGAGAAGTGATACTCATTTTTCCTGCTTACATTTCATTGACCAGAACTATTCACATGGTCCCACCTAATGGCAAGTGCATTGGGAAGTGAGGTTTTTCATGTACCCTGGAAGGAGTGAGGCACCTGATATTATACTACTGTAGACTAGCTATGTCTATTATTCCCTGAAGTTGAATTATTTTTAAAACCAAGGATTTAGCTTAGAGCTTAGCATTTATTCAAAAAGTGGCCTTGACACATGCGTAAAGTTATGACTGGTAAAATTGGGCTACTCAAGGATAATTGGTGACTCAAGGATTACTCAAGGATTGCACTAAAAAAAATCCCACATTCCTATGGTAGATGTGACATAGCCAAGTATATTTTCACAATGTCATCTTCCTTATGTTCTTTAGCTTCCTTTAGAAAATTGGTTCTGGGTTTACTATTTTGTCTAACCTCCCCACTTTTGCATTGGCTCCAAAAAGAGTAAGACATTTAGGCTATCCAGTCTGCTGTGGTAGACTTACAATGCTACCCTGAACTCAGAGTACAATGTCATGAAAATCCTCAGACAATTAATGAGGNGCTCTCTATTCTGTTCCATTGATCTATGTGTCTGTTTTTATGCCAGTACCATACTGTTTTGATTACTGTAGCCTTGTAGTATGATTTGATGTGGGGTAGCTTGATACCTCCCACTTTGTTCTTATTTCTCAAGATTACTGTGGCTATTCGGGGTCTTTTATGGCTCCATATAAATTTTTGGATTATCTGTTCTATTTCTGAGAAAAATGTTCTTGGTAGTTTGATAGGATTTGCATTGAATCTATATATTGCCTTAGGTAGTATTGACATTTTAACTATATTAATTCTTCCTATCCATGAACATGGTATGCATTTCCATTTATTTGTATCTTCTTTGATTTCTCTCTTCAACGTCTTATAATTTTCTGAGCAAGAGAGAATTTTAAAATGATATGCAAATGCAAACTTGAGTTGGGAGAAATGATTATACAAATAGAAAATTATGGTATTTTCCAAAATGAGCTGGTTCATCCTCTTCCTCAAAATATAGTAATCTGGGGCCGGCCGAGTGGTGCGTTGGTTAAGAACTGGCTTGAGACACCAGCTCTGAGCAGCAGGGCCCCAGTTCGGATCCCACATGAGGGCCACTGACACTGCCCTCTACAGCTAAGATGGTGAACAATAGCTCTACCTGGAGCTGGGCTGCCATGAGTTGCCGCTGACAGCATAGGCTGCAGTGGGGCTGCAGTGGGCTGCCATAAGCTACCGTGAGTGGCAGGCAGCTGTCGTGAGCTGCCAAGAGCTGCCGTGAGTGGCCATCCAGAGGCCGGTGACTGATCTGCCTCACCTGGGAAGAGCGCAATGATCATAATACCAACATGGGCCAGCGAAGCAATGTCCTCCACAACTAGACTGAAGAACAAAAGGACAGCAACTTGTCTGTTCCCCTTCCCCAATTCCCCAATAAAATCTTAAAAAAAAAATAGTAATCTGGAGTTAAAGGGTCTGGGTTCCATTTCTAGCTCCATCGTGTATTAGCTGTAAACATTTGAGTAATTATTTAACCTGTCTAAACCTTGGTTTTCTTAACTTTAAAATGGGGTTAATTAAAGTTTCTACCTGATGGGATCCTTGGAAACATTCAGATGATCTATGGTAATGCATTTAGTGTTAACACAGTAACTGGCATATGGTAAGTGCTCAGTAAACCTTAGCTATTATTTTTATTGACATGAGAGCAATTTTTTAGGAGTAAGAGATTATCTGATTCCTTTGTAGTTTATATGTACATAAATATGTCCATGCCTATTATGTAGGGCCTGATAAAACAGATAGCAAATGCAATAATGGGTGCTTGTAATAATTATGGTTTATTGGTAGCATTTGTAACAGTAATATAAAGTATTGCTTATAATAATGAAGATCCCCATGAACAAATCATATTTCTAATAATGAATATAATTGTAATGAATTAACAGCATACTTAGAATTGTGATGACTATTTAAAAAGTGAGTTAGAAAATATTAACATTATGTATGTGTTAATATAGATTGTTTATGCCAATATGGAATTGTGAATGTGTAAAAGTTATGAGATAGCAATCAAGAAACTTATGTTGCCTGAAAAGAGAACTGCATACAGGGAAAGTGTCCTCTGACCAGAGAGATGTATATGCTTGAGAACAAAACATCTGTGTAAAGTACATGCACTGAAATCACAAGATGATAATAAGTTGAAAGGGGGCAGGACCTCCTCCCAGGAGTTAATAGTTTGGTGCTATTCCATATCACTCAGAGTGGTGGAATAGTAACATTTAACAATAGAAGCAACATACAGATGATTTGCATGCAAGGCAAGGGGAATGCTTTTGCCATACCACTGGATTACATGTAAACTTGAAACCACGCGAATACAATTCTACTGTGACTTTTTAAATATTTTTTGGAACCACAATTGAAGTGTAAAGGACTCTTCATGCTTCCTCTCCTCTGTGAGATCTTAGACTCCATTAGACCGACTATATTACATTAATTATGTACTGACCATATATGAAAGAAAATAAAGCCACTAAGGATGCATGATTTTTATAGGGGTGACATGCTGAGATTCATGAAGAATAAAAGAACCAAAAGTCACAATTTTATCATCAAAGATAACTTGTTCCAAACCTTTTCCCTGAACAAATTGCTTTGTGGTAGAATGTATCATTTACTTTATAGGGCCACTATTATATTGAAACTACTCTCCTTTAAATTCATTTAATTAGATAACATTGATGGAAGACCTACTAAGTTCAATGAATAGGTACAGAATGATTGGATGAGTCAGTCACAGATATTGCTCTCAGAAAGCTTATGGTCTAGACGGGAGGTTGAGAGTGTAAGGTTAGGCAGGAAGACATCAAGCTGTAAGAGATGTACCGTGAAGTCCATTACACTATAAACAGGCAAAAGACATATTAAGTGCTAGCTCTTCTTTTTTTTTTTAATTTATTTTTTTTATTGTTAGTTTCAGGTGTACAGAACAATACAATAGTTACCCTTTTTCACCCTCACCAGGTAACAACCCCCCTCCCCCCATCTATTGCCCTCCCACCCCCGATATCATGCTTATCTATTACAATTCCATTGAATCCGTTCCCGCTCTCTATTCCATGTCTAGCTCTTCTGATGAGGTTCAGGATAATGATCTCTGGGCTATTTACAGAGATAATGCAAATGCATACACTTAAGCTCTCCTTACTATTATGCTGTGGCAATCATCCACCCATCCGTCCATATATCAAACATTTATAGAATGTCAGCTCTGCCAAGCACCGAGCCTATAAAAATGAATTAACCTTTTATGGAGTTCACAGTTGTAGTAAGGGAGACATCACATTTTATTGTAGTTTATTTACTTGTCTCAGTGCTAGGACTGACATACATACCAGGTGTAAATGAGATGGAAGTTTAGAATATAAGCATAATAAGTATTATTAAGGTTGGCTTAAAGTTTAGCAATTTAGAAATGTAGAGTTTCAGATCTTTGGGCTCCTGAAATGGACCTCCTACATTTTGTACATGAGGAAAGGTTCAGAGGAGATAAATGATTTGCTCAAGGTCACATGACTTATTGGCAGCTGAACTAAGAGTGGGATCCACCCTTGTTCTTTCAGCTCCACTCCGCTCCTCTTCAGATTAAGTCCACTGCCTCAGGAGGGTTAATAGTTAATATAAATGTTTTATATAGACCCTGAGCCAAAGAAAACATGCACAAATTGCTGTTTCAAAAGGAAATAAATTAGTGATATCAGCAGCTTAATGGCAGGTACCAGATTAGAAGTAGATTTACTCTGCAAAGGCCAACAGAGGAATTAATGCAGTTTTATGAAGATATCACCTTACAAATTAGGGAGTCTTCAGCATTCCACATAACTCTGATGTGAATGCAGAGAGACATTTTATAGGCAATTAAAACATGTAAAAATTGGAGGCAGGTTCATAAAAGCCAGAAGGGGAATATCCATTCCTAAGTAAGGGTGATTATAAACGGAATCTGAATCCATTGCTACCTTGTATTCTTTGTGATAAGACTGAAGTAGGCTTTTAATAAATTAAGGCTCCTTTTTGGCTTGCGTTTTTTTTGGGGTTTTTTTTTTGCCAAACAGGAAAGTGTAGGTCAATGTTAAACAAGTACTTCTGAAATAATATTTGGACCCTAGGATAGTCTGTTATAATAGAACATTCTAGAATTATGGTATGTACTCTCCCATTGACTAGCTATTGACTTAGGACAAGTTACTTCACCTTTCTGTGCCTTAGTTCCTCATTGATACTTTGAAATATAGAATATGAAACCACTTAAGAATCGTTTTAGCTTTAAAACTCTGTCTTTGCAATAGATAATACTTGCCTCTTCAGAAAGTACAACCACAAATGGCTAGCTGAGCTTTGTGTTCTACTTAATATGCATTGGTAAATAAAGTTGCTGATAACTAGAAATAGAAAGAAAAATGATAGCTCACTCATTTTAATGAGAATGCCGGAAGCATATGTAATGGGTTATTATTAAAGTGTTCCACTAGTGGAGAAGTTGGAAATATCACAATAAAATTTTTCAATTTTCCATTTCAGTAACTTTATTGAGTTGCCAAGGCATATAACAACAGCCGAAGTTGATACATTAAATGTGGATGTTTAAGAATGAAGTTAATATGTGATATTATTGTTTCTCATTTTAGTCCCTTTCTGCCAACCTTCTCCAAAGTTAAATAAATCTTCTTCCTTATTTATTGCTAAAAGTGTCTTACCATTTCTGATAGTTCAAATATGTTTTTGCCTAATTCTTTATTCTTGTGTTAGAGTAGTAAATCACTATAGATTTCTATTTCTTCACTGCCAAGTGTAATACAATGTCAGTATTCCCTTGGTTTCCACTGAGTCTGTCTTCTGGTTTCTATTTTCAGTTTATGATCCTTGTGTCTATATTTGGTAAAAGCCTGCTTATGTTTTTCAAATATGATGTAAGGCAATCTTTTAACAAAATGTTTCTGAGTGGAAACTAAAGCAATCTGAATTATTATAATTTTAGATATATGTTTCCCGAGAAGGCAATATAATGCTTTTTTTTAAAGGACAGAGTTGCTATTTAGTTTCAAATATTGTTACATTTTATGTATTTATTCTACATTTAATGATATTCTCATCCTTTTCTTTGATGCTAATGTTACTGTAGAAGCTGTCTGCCTCCTGACTCAGATTCCCTCCTTGTGTTTCCCTGCCAGACGGATGAAATTTCTTCTCCTGGGCTCTAGCGCCTGTTTTCTGCATCAGCTGTGGACCTTCGTCCTGGCCACTAGAGGACTTTGGCTTTGATCATATTCCAAAGATCAGGCAATTAATTAGCATGAGCAATATTGTTAAGAAATTATACAAAGAGCTCATAATCGGTCCTATTATAACCTATGTTACAACATTTATACCTTAAAAAAATTAACTCATCCTTGTAGATGAGTATGATCCACAAGTAGGCATGATTAGTGAACTCTAAGGATAATCACTGATGACCTCAATTTTTTGCCAGTATTTGGGGATGGGTCAGCTGTATTGGCAACATTCTTCAAAGAAGCAATATTTTCCAGTGGGCCTCGGTGGTAACAGGACTGGAGATGGTTTTGTTATCATTGAATTCCATCAGTGGGGGTGGGGGTATGACTAACATGACTCTTAATTTAGAAAAGGAAAGCTCCTTACCTCTAGAGTGGAAGAAACTCTCACTGGGGAGCAGAAGGTGTAATTAAATCGCCTGGAAACCAGACGTTATATAAAGAGTTTATGGATGGGTTAAACAGAAAGTGAAATATTAACTCTTTCTCTTTGGGGAGGGGATGAGGCTCAAGGGGAACCACACAGCCATCCCTCCTCTCTCATTTACTTCTCCCATTTTAGGACAGATATTTAGAAGAGGAAGCGTAGATGGAGGAGGACCCAACTTGATGTTGCAGAACCTGTTTTGAGATAACAGCCCTAACCTTTAATAAGATCAGCCTTCCGGGCTGAGATGGGCAGAGACCAGAACTGCCTCTAAGGGCTCATTTTTGTTAGCCTGTGTCATGGAGATCTGCTTCCCATGAGCTTACTGTGCGATTGATTTCCTAATTAGCCTCCCCAACTACATTCATGACATGGGTCCCGGATCAAGGGTCCCATCATCCTGTGTTCTGTTATTTTGCTCAAAACCTCTGCCTGGAGAACATGCACCTTTCCTGAGTCTGACCAATAGCTAAGTCCATCCTGAGTCTGACAGACATGATTTTCATTCAGCATGTAAGAAATGTTTATTAGTCACCTAACTGTGGTGCAGGAATTATGGATGCAAAGGTGAACAAGAAACAGTGCCTATCTTTGAGATGATTCCAGTCAGTTCAGGGACTAAAAAAAAAGTAACTAGGCAATTAATTACCATAATATGTACAATAATGGAGTAAAGTATGGTCTTAGTCTAAGAGCTCATTGGAGAAGTACTCACCTCATTATTGGACTCCACCAAACAGTCTAAAGCAGAGAAATTTGCTTTGTTCCCAGTTTTCAAAATCACTGTCATGGAAACCATTATATTTGGCCGACCGAGTATATTTTAGATGTCTTCCTCCATGACTCCTAGACCAGTGAATAATGGTCTACTCTATGCAATAGTCACATGCTATGGAGGCTTCCTAGTCCACAGAATTCCCTTAGTTCTACTCACCCTCTCTCCTTGCCATAAATGATTGCATTGAGGACTGAAACTCTTTGGTAACAGCCCATCATATTTTCTTTGCTGGGAATTTGAAAAGATGTGACCAGAGTCACGTAGACATGGAAGCAGGTTGCAACCTTGCCTTTAATGGTAGCTCCCAGAGAGGGGACCCTCAGGCTTCTGCTGCTGCATTTCCCCAAATCTCAGCCCCTCTCTGAGACTTGGTTGTTCACCATCTTTAACCCTATAAGAAACGCATGTATTCTTCTAATAATTTTTTAGTGCTTAAATTATCCTTTTTTTTGTGCTTGTAGCCCAAGAATACTTATGATGTGCTTGTATATTATATTTATTCGTATAATCTAGGAAAACACATTGCCTATACTCAGATAATTCACACTACTTCTGCTGTTATTAACTGCAAATGAGGAACGAAGGATGCATTTGACCTCTTATACCTTTATCTCACAGGCAATAACACCAGAATTGATATTCTCCCTGGTTTCTGGGTCCCAAGGTCAGCTGAGGAGAGAAATGCTTTCAGGACAACTTCCAGAGCTTTCTCTGCTCATCTCTCTGTATAGAGGACCTCTGCTCAATTCAGGAGTAAAGGATCTTTGGGAGGAGAGGACCCACTCCTCATGTTTTGCCATTCCACTGTTTCTTAGTAAACCAGGGCTCTCACTCTTAGTTCTGAAACTGATCTAGCTCTGATGTTTGCCTAAGCTGCTCCAGGAACCCCACCCAGACGGACTCCCTGTTGGGCTAGTCAAGCTCTGCCCACTTACTGGGAAACTTCTTGTTCTCCACCAAATTCTCTGATAGTCTGTCTTGCATCTGTGGACATAGGTTCTTCCTGTAAAATGATGACTGTGGATTTTGATATGACTCCCCTCCAAGATGATGTATGTTAAATCACCATTCTCACTTTCTTGCACTACAGCTTGTGTGCAAGTGGCACTCTCTCCTTTACCTAATCCCACACCCTAACCATGGTGCAGCAACTGGACTGCCATTTATTCAGGCATCTTAGTGTTTTTATATAAACCGTTAAACTGGAAAATGTCTAGGCTATCCAAATCCTCTACATCTGGCAAGTCTTTAGCCTCCCTTCACCAAGAAACCTTATGACACCACATCAGGCCATAGTGATTACCCTGTGTAATTTTGGAATTGATAGCATTTAAACATATATCAGTGGTTTCTAAAAAAATTAATTTGATTCCCTTTCTTGATATGCAATTGTATGTGAAGATCTGCTACAGATTAAAAATCAAAAGCAGAAAACCAAAAATAAAAAACCAAGAGTGGAGGTGGAAGCTAGGTTGGGGACTTGGCTGAAGCTCCACTCGTTTGGTGCTTCTCTTCTTTTCTGCTGCATCCTGGGGAGCTCCCTCTATCTGAACATCTGGGGTTACTTGGAGCACAGTTTACAAACTACTGGTCTCAATATCATTCATTTAGTATTGAATCAAGTACTGGTATTTTTTTTTTTGCACATTTCTTATACTTCATCCACTTTATTACATTTTCCATGGTTATTTAATTTTCCAAGTATATGATTTGAGTTCCCCGCTAGACCATAATCTCCTCAAGAGTAGGAAGAGTCTCTTGTCTTAGAGAGGAGGCAAATCCAAGTCCAAATAGGTTAAGTCTGTGCTCAGCTTGTGAAAAGGGAGATGTCAATAATTATTGGCTGACTGCTGATTCTGTCTGGTCTCTAACACTCAAAAGAGGAAACCCTTCAGGAACCTGGACCTGAACGGATAACAGGTCTAAGCAGCACAGTCAGGTGATCCACTGGGCTCTTTTCTGTAAGGTCAGGATACTGAACCCATGCTGCTGACACTTTTCCAGACACAGTGATTCAGAAAACACTGTGTTCTTCTCATTGATGACAGTGTTTATTTGATATGACTGGACCAATATGCTCATAAAAGACTCAGAGCATGGCCCCACCTTTTATTCCAGGTGAAACTTTCATGTGAGCCAAGTTTCAAATCACAGAAAGTTTCAAGTCCCTCTATAGAACACTTTTCAGTACCTGAGAAACCAGGAAAAAAAAAAAAAAAGGAAACCAAGCCCTCTTATCAAAGCTAGCAATGTGACTAATTATATGGAGAATGAATGGGCAGTATTATGTGCAACACTTCAATAGCCAGCTTGGGATGAAATTTTTCATTCTGTTCATTGGCGTTACCACTGATTAATAGCCAGCATGACTCAAAAAAATATATTTATATCCACAGTAGTTGGCTGACTCACATGATTGAGTGTTATTTATCCAACATACGCTATCTGATGATGGTTGTATTTTTCAATACGCCTTATAATCAGAAACCAGTTGTTTCTCTCAATGTGAATTAAATGCTTTATAAATGAAGAATACGCTTATATAAAATATCTGCCATAGAAAGAGATTTCTTTAATTAATATCTATTTTAAAGCTTTGGTTATTTAAATAAAGTTAAAACTAGCTTGAATAAGACTCTTGAAAATATTTAATGGGGAGTGAGTATATGATGACCCCCTGTTGCTTAAAAATATCTTCGTATATCCAAAATGTAGGTAGCACAAAGGGCTGGTGTCATTACAGAGGAATTATACTCTCCTGGCCTTTTGACAAAGGTTTCTTGGCAGAATTTTCAAGTCCAAATTTTATTGTTAATAATATAAGGTAGGCATATGTTCTCTTCTTCTGAAGAGTGTCTCGGTGCATGTGACCTTATTCCTCTTCACAAGTACACCACACAGGAGAAATGAACAAAACTGGCTGGGATCTTTTTGCAGCTGGAGCAGCTAAAAACAAGTGGAAGATTTGCCACAGTCACAAAAGGATCGGGTTGAAATGAAGATTTCTGGTCTTCTAGCCCAGGGCTCTGTCCACCAGCCATGGATACTCAGTCCTGGTTTCCCACCGATATCACTTCTGATATATGAGACACACTTCCATGGACATCTGTGGATTCCACCACCAGTGACTTTCATGGTGT
>NW_017731389.1:3178139-3221270 GCF_001890085.2 Hipposideros armiger | reverse complement strand
TGTGTGTGTGTGATTCCAAAGGGGGATATAGCAGAGTTTTGGTGAGGCTTACTGAGTATAGTTTTAAAATGCTCCAAGAACAAATCTCTTAACTCTTTGTAAGTCATGGGTAGAATTAATATATTTTCTGCACTTTTTCTAAAGCTTTTTTTTTTCTTTTAAATTTTATTGGTAACAATGTGTTTTTTCAGTCCCCATACGATCCAAGTCAAGTCATTGTCTTCAGTCTAGTTACAGAGGGTGCAACTCACTGGCCCATGTGGGAATCGAACTGGCAACCTTGCTGTTATGAGCCTGTGCTCTAACCACCTGAGCTAACCGGCTGTCCCTAAATCTTTTCTTATATACTTCCTATGTCTTTCCCTGGGAGCCCAGAAATCTTTGGAAACTAAAATGCTTTCTCATTAGACGTTGACTGCTTCATTTATACGAGCACAGCGAGCCCTTTGCCATATTGATCATTTTGGTTTGGCTCAAAGCCAGCCTTCTGCCTGATGAAACCCAGCCTCTCTCTCCTGACAGATTAGGTTTGACCTGGTTCCTGTTGTCTATTTCCCCACATCCTTGAAAGAGCACAACATGGTTCTCTTCTGTCTTCTTCCCTTTCTGCTCACTCCTTGGATCCTGGCTGAGTCAACCCAATATTCCCTTGTAGTAATGATTACAAGGTAGCTGAATCTTCCTGAGGAGGTGGGCTGAGGGTGAGGGAGGTTGAAATGTGACTTTGTCCATTTCTAGGACAATGAAGTATTGTTTTGCTCAAGTCATGCCTTGGTGGGATATAGAGACTCTAAAGGAATATGACTGGATCCAGGAAAGTGTAGGAAGGTGTAAGCAGAGCTGTGGTGAGGGATGGTCTGGGGGTAGGGATGGTGGGCAACAGGGGTGTCACATTCACTACTCCCTACCTCCCAACTTCCAGAGGAAAAACCATTTGTTACTGTCAGAAACATGATATCATCATCCAGAGTACATGCAATTATTTGTTCACTCACCAAATATTTGTTGAGGGCTTACTAAAGTACTAAAGTTAATAACACAGTGTGCTGACAGTGCGCCAGGTGTGTGGAAAGCTTTGCATCCATTATTTTATTTAATCCTTACAACAACCTGTGAAGTCATTATTTTGCAGATGGAAATTGAGACGGAGAGACGAAGGATAAAATGGCTGGGGTTGCACAGCTTGGAAGTGGAAGCTGGATCCGAACACACATTGTCTGACCGCAGAGGGCCCCCCCCCCAATATTTAACCACCACACGACATTACTAGGGGCCCTACCCTGAAGACAAGCCAGACAGTAAAGAAGATAGCTGCCTCTGTGAGACTGCCCTGATGGTATGGTGGCCAGCTGTCCCGGTTAGCTTGGGAATGTCCCAGTTTTAGCATTGAAAGTGTCACACCCTGGGGCACCCCTCATTCCCAGGCAAACTGGGACAGTTGGTCACCAATACTACTGAGGCAAACATGTGTCCCCTCTGGGCATGGAGAGGCTTGTCACAACTACATCCAAGGGATTGATGCCTCCCCTGATGTGTGAGTTCTGCAAAGCTCATACTGAAGAGGGTCAAGGGCATGGAGGAGCCCGATACTATTGGGATTATACTTTTCAGCCCTCCTTGCTACCCACGAGGATGTAAACATGGCACAGAAATGTGGCTCCAGGACAGAGAAGACTGAGCATGGAGAGGCGTCAGAGGGAATATTTTCCACTCTCTCCTAATTTTCCTCTCTCTCTTTTTCACAGCATAATGCCCACTTCTTTCTCCTTTTGGATATTTCTTTTAAGGGAAGATTTGACTGTTTAATAGTTGACTCTCTCTGGTGATATAGGTGAGTCCTGCTCCAGCTCCCTCAACCTATACTGATACAAGTGATTTAAAGGACACTTACTCTGGGCGTGATTCATTTCCAAGAGGATGTCCTTTAGTGCAGAGAAGTATAAAATACATTCTTCCCTAGCAGCGACTCCAGTTGCCACTGACCATAAGTGCAGATTTAAACTGATGGGAGCTGTGAGTTTTGCATCTGGTTTACATCTGTTCTTTTCCTTCCTATCATTCATCACATGCCTTCTAATTGTGTTTCATTTATAGTCCTAGGTCCTCTCTACTAAACTGTAAACTCCTCGAGGGTAGAGACCATACTGGTTTTATTTTTCACTAGCGTTTATTATGTGTTCAGCCCAAAGGATGACATATGGTATGTATTCAGTAAATATTTCTTGAATGAATAAATAAAGTCTGTTGCAGAGAAATAATAGCATTTAATTTAAGTTCAACTTTGTAGGCTTGCCTTGGGAAAAAGCAAGAAAGGAAGAGCTTATAAAGTGTGATCCTAAGCCGTGATCTATAGACTTTTCCAGTGTATATAAAACAACTCACATTTATTGAAAGTATGTTATATGCAAATACACACACACACACAGTATACACATGTGTATGTATATTTAGGGCACTAGGTGAGACTTGGGTGAATTTATATATATATATGTATGTATATATGTATATATATATATATATATATGTATATAATATGTGTATAGGTATCTATAAACAAAGGCACAAAGGGATTAAATAACTTGCCACATATTAAGAACTAAGTGATCTGAACTAATTACTGACCAGAACTTAGACTTGGGAAACCTGACCCCTGATTTTCACCACTGTGGAGAGCTGTCCTTTCTATACACTGCGGGTAACTTTGTGAGTGTGGCCCAGCAATCTGACTCTAGACCACGCACCAGATTCCTTATGAGGCCAGTGATCAAAATGGAAAGATCAGGAGGTACCCTCTTCCATCTCCAAAGAACTCTATATGATTGTACAGGCCATTTGGTTAGTCTCTCATTAACGAGAAGTACCGTTTTGGCTCAAATATTCCATATTAGTCTTTTAGGTAACAAATGTTTTTCATGCTCCTATGAAAAGCATCCAAAGGCATAGACTTGTTGACAGTTGCAGGAAAAGGAAAGGTTGGAGCCGTTCAAAGACGGGAAAGAAAATGCAACTGCTGATACGGGATTATTATAAAGGCCCTGTGATTAGGACCTCCATTTGAGCTACATTAACTCTAACTACAAAATTTTGATGGTGAGATCAAATAACATATTAGCTAAAAGAGACTCCAGGTGGTCACCCCTGTTTAGTTTTTCTCTGAGCTCCTTTGAGCTAGTATCCCAGTTTTCTATGGAGCTGATCACACATCTTGGCCTTGGAATCACAGGTCCCCAAGTGACCTTGGGCTGATGCTGCCCTAGGTCCCCAATACCTTTGGCAGAAAATCATGAACTTGCCTCTTCCAGCAGTCATAAAGAGCCCAGGTAATACAGCTATGCACTAACTGATGATATATATATATATATATATATATATATATATATATATTATAGTTTTTGAAGGTCACAACAGAACTCTTAGAGGTGGAATTGGATGCATCAATACAAGAGACAATTCTATGATGTGTTTTACTCAATAACTGACAGGTTCATTGACTTTTTGTACCTTGGGGATACTGTACTTTTGGAGGGGAAACAACTTAAATAATAAGAGCAACTATACCACATGTTACATTTTGTCTTCTAATTGCTATAATAACAACATAAGTGGCTATTCTACTTGATATACTGGCTAAACGGCCTCAAATAAGGCAAAAATCAGGCAAGGCAAAAAATGAGTAAAATGTATTAGAATCAATATAACTTGAAACCCCATAGGAAATGCTGAAAATTGTGACTAGTATTTAAATACTTTCTGAATATTGTATATGCTCATAATTAGGTGAAAGCATTCCATGATACTTTGCTTTTGATAGATTAAGTATTTCTTAAAATGGTGGTATAAAGAACAAAATGAAAGTCAGCTAACCAAAACTTCTCCCAAATCTTCAAAAGCTGTTAAATCTCATCCAGTACTAATTGCTGTAAACTTATAAATAGTTAAGAGAACAATTTTTGTTAGTTAAACTGATTAATTTGGTGAATCAGCTCTTTGCTTAATTAATTTTTCAGCAGAATGAATTTTTGAGGACATGCCTAGTTTTCAAAAAGCCTCCTTTTGGGCCAGCCGAGTGGCTCAGTTAGTTAAGAGCTCACTCAAGAGTGTGAGCTCTGAGCAACAGGGTCGCCGGTTCGATTCCTGGCCCGAGCTGAGCTGCCACTGAGCTGCCAACAGGTGGCAGGATGGCTCAGCTTAAAAACAAACAAACAAATATACAAAAAAAACCCCCAAAACCTCCTTTTCCCAGCTGCCATCTGAAACATGTCATCTCAAATGGGCGCTGCATGGGAACTACTAAAATTGCCTGATTTTACTCTGGAGAAGCTTAGGTATCTTTCCTTTCAGCCATCCTGACAATTGTTCTCTCCTGATGTGCCCTGCGAAGGGAGGGTGTGGGCTTTCTTCTTTACTAAGTCTTCCACACAACTTCCCAGTATTTCCTTGCCTGTGCTTGGTCCCTTGGATGCCCTTTCTTCTCTCCAAACCTTGTTTATTTTGTTTTATTAATGAATATATTCATTATATATTTTTAATCTAACTCTCAATTAATTCCTTTGTACCTCCTCCTCGTCTTAAATCTTTGGCCCATCCTTACAAACTCATTTGTTGGCACTCCGTGTTCTCACGGCCACTCTTCAAGCTACTTACTACCATGTTTCTCTTTGTATCTCAAAAATATTTTCCAATATTCACTATGCTGATGAACTACGTCCTATTAAATTTTTGACTAGTTGTATTTGGCTTCCAAAATTCCACCCCACTTCACTGAAACTGTTAAGATTATCAATGATTTCTTAATTTCCAAACTCTGTGATTCCTACTGGTCAACATTCCTTAAAGCATCTATGCAGCATTCAAATCTCCTTTCTTCCTTTAAGACCTTTCCTGCACAGTTCTCTGGCCTTCTGCATGGCTGTCCTTTTTCAGCCTCTTTTGTTGGACTATCTTCTACAGTTCTCCTACACACGGGTAAGTGGGATTATTGGCATTGATTTATTGATGCTTAAATTCAAGCAAGAGACTGGAGGTTTGTTTTCTACATCAAAAAGAGTGCGTGTGTACGTACACACACACACACACCCAGCAGAACAAGCAAGTCACTCAGAATTCTGCGTAGAGCTCCCCGCCCCCCCGTCCTGGTCCCTGGTTACTTTGGCAGCACTGGATATGTAGGCAGGGCCCTGGGTTCAGGAAAGACAGGGACCTGGGAAGGCAAGCTGAATTGTGTTCCCTTCCCCATATTCGTTGAAGTCCCAACCCCCAGTTCCTCAGAATATAGCAGTATTTGTAGACATAGTCTTTAAAGAGGTGACTGAGTTAAAATGGGGCCCTAATCTGATAGGGTTGATGCTCATAAGAAGTGGAAGAGACACTTAGGGATGTGTGTGCAGAAGAACAACCATGTGAAGAGGCAGTTAGAAGAGGGCCCTCTGCAAGCTTAAGGGAGAGGTCTCAGGAGAAACCAATTCCGCCAACACCTTGATCTTGGACTTCCAGCCTCAAGAACTGTGAGAAAATAAATTTCTGTTGTGTATACTACCCAGCCTGTGGTATTTTGTTTTAGCAGCCCTAGCAAACTAATTAATACACAGAGGAAGCTAAATTCCTGGATAATCAGTTTGACACTTCAAAGCTGAGAGGCTTATAGGTAAAAGGGGTTATACTATAATAAGGTATTCCTGATTGGAGTAAGAAAAATCCTTCCTCATGAGTATTTTTCCCCAATCAGGAGGTTGGAATTTTCTATTTTCAGAAGAAGAATGAAGTAACTCCCCTCAATATGCTATTTGCTTCTTTAGCTGGAGCCACTAGCTATGTATAACCTTCACATAAAGAGAATTCTTTGTGACAGTGATATAGCAAATTTCAAAATGTATCTCAGCAAAGAGCTAAAAAGCAAAGCAAAACAAAACAAAAAATGCCTGATGTTTGAAGACCTCACATCCCTTGCTCCAGAAAAAAAAATTTATGCAATTCAGACCAGTTTCCTGCATCAGAATTTGTGCTAGCTTCAACAGAAGATATACTAAAATTGGAATAGGGTTTTAAATTGGTTCCATGACAAAGGCTATAAATTATACTAGGTGACTCAAATTATTCATGAGAGAGAGGAGATCTTGATTTATGCACTAGTTTTGTGTAAATTTCATTTTTGTAAAGTAAATCACTTTTCCCATTGACTCACATTACAATTTGAGATACGCTTTATCTTCTTTTCTGAGTAATCTTCAATTGACAGAGGCTTTTTGCACTTCCATGCAAGCATTTAATGACCTAAATGCAAACACTTAAATGAAGCATAACTATTTACAGAAATTGTAAGAGAGCCACATATTTGCCCAACACACCTAACTAGCACTTACCGAAGGCCAGCTCTATGGTAGAGACTGTGGAATCAAAGACAGGTACCCCCTAGCTTCAAGACGCTTCCTGTCTTTGGTAGATTGAAAAATTCTTTTGAGAAGCAATCAGCCCCCAAATATGCAAATGCCCTGTGATATGCATATAATGGATGTTCTTAAAAATTGTATAACACTGCAAAGAATTGTGTCATTGTTTGCCCAAGTCTGCTCTAGTATATATCAATACAGTTGATGTCGTGTATCACCAGCGTTTCCATGACCATTTTTATTGCTTTGGGAGGTCAGGGATTCTTAACCTGGAATCCATTGTGCTTTCATTGTAAAAAGTTCATGGAATCATGTAGAATTCTATGTAAAATCAAATGTGTATGTGTGCATGTGAATTTTTCTGGGCAGAGAGTTCATTACTTTCACCAGTTTCTCAAAAGGATCTGTGACCTTAAAAATGACTAGAATAAGAAGCAATGAGTTTATTGTCTTAGTCCAGTTTCCACAGATAGTAGTATTCTTTTGAGCCTAGCTTTACTACAAACAAGCAATTTTGAGAAAGTAAACTAGTTGTGAGAGAAGACTCATGTCTATACATGAAGCATTTATTGAGCTTCGTGGTCACTGCATTATGATAGGCCTCACAGGGTCAGAAGGCAATGCTGAGATAGAACCAAAGAAGTCATAGCTTTTTTTTTTTTAATTGGCTACTAGCCCTGTGGTGTGGGGATGTGTAAGGCTAGCTTAGCGGGATAGGGTCAGGATGGACAATTGCCATGAACAGCTAATAGAACCATCAGGGACTATGTAATATTTGTGCAGAAAATCCCATTAAATGTAGACGGCCAGTTATGTAAGCGAGTTTTTTTTTTTTTTAATATTGTGCTGGCCTGTAAGTAGTAAGCAAGTTATTGACTTGAAATGCTTTACTGTATGGAAAGCATTACTAACAGAGTATTTTCCATTTTCTATTCATGTTTTTCCTCATTACTTCTCTGGGGCTAATACTGTTTGGACACAATGAACACATTAATAGTACCCACCCTTGAATGCTCTTTAGAAAAACACAAAGTATTTATTGATTCTTTATGGTTTTTATACCTAATGAAAGCTCGTTAGAATCAACAACCTTAACAACAATGTGTTGTATTCTCCCTGCTGCTAAAAAACAGCAGGGAAATATTTTTTAAGCAACAGAGTCATGCTGCAAGCCAGAAGTAAATGAGCGCTTTCCAACAATAAGATCTGCTAAATTACTGCATTTATATCCTTTCCTTAATCCCTATTATGAAGATCACACAATGAAGAATATCTCCGTATAATGAAGTCTGTTGCTAACTCAAACACGATAGTACAAAGCTGGATGCCATCTGTTAGAAAAATGTTGGAACCTCTAATTTTACAATTGTTGGGAGCCCATCATTACTTTTCTATTTATTTAAAATATATATTCAGAAACCTAATGCTTCAAGCTTCATAATGAGGCTTTGGTGATAATGTTCTATAAAAATATGTCACTATGCTTTTCTCTGTGCTTGTCAGGCAATGTCTTTTACAAGGGAACAAAGGAAACCTTGAATATTGAATCCAAGACATTCAGAACTTAAAGAAAACGGATTGACGGAAATAGCCTATCGACTGTATTAGTTGTGAGTTCTGGGACATGGAGTAGGAATTTGCACTTGATTCTAAACGGGGAGGGTTTTGTATTTCAGAGAATTCATCAGAGTTGTAGCATCTTGGTCTTGATTTTTTAGGAACTGTGCTCGCTTTCACCCTCAGTCTCTTCCAGGCAACTGGTGACACCCAAGGCATGACAGACAGACAGGAGCTCAGCTATCTCAGAAAATTTAGAAAAATGAAAAAAATATTGGTTGAGATCCAGGGGCCTTATCATTCTGCCGAGATAGGTTCTGGCTAACAGAAGCCATAGAAAGCTGATTTGTCAGCTGTTTGGGAGACTCTCTCTAAAAGCTTAGTTCTGCTTGGTTTAAATATACTTTAGTTATGAAGAGAGCCTGAAGGGTTGAGACAGAACTGGGAGGGACTTCATTCTTTGGCAAATAAACTCAGATCCAGAGGCAGGTACCTCAGCAATGTGCTCTTGGCCACACAGACCCTGAGAGTAGCAGAATGTGGTTAGAATTCAGATCCACAGCATTTTTGTCCAATATTGTTTCCTTTGTGGTCTGATGCAAACTTAGGTTCCTGTACCCTATTCCAACGTGGTGGGAGTCCCCCAAACCAACAAACAATCCTCAGACACCAGCAGGATGTCTCAGAATTCCACCCAATTCTGACACTATGTACCTGGAGATAGCATCAGATTTCACAGGTAAGGGTTTAGTTCCACAAGATTCCCCCATCCTCCATCACACTTCAGATGCCAGCCAGCTACAAGCCCAGGCTTTCTGTTCTTTTGACCACCTGGTTACAGATGAGTGGTTCTGACAAGCCCCTCCAACTTAATGCCAATCCGAAGTTCAAGTTGTTACTTGTACTTCTGATCGACTGGCTATATAAATACGAGGTTCCCTCAGCCCATTCTTTGGGTTCCCTTAATTTGCTAGAGTGGCTCACAGAACTCAGAGAAACATGGTACCTACTAGATCACTGGTTTATTGTAAAAGGCTATAACTAAGGAACAGCCAGATGGGAGAGATGCACAGGGCAAGGTATGTGAGAAGGGGCACGGGGCTCCCATGCCCTCTCCAGGCCTGCCAATCTCCCAACAACTCTACATGTTCAATAGTCAGGAAGCAGTCCAAACCCTATCCATTTGGCTCTCTACGGAAGCTTCGTTCCATAGTCATTATTGCTTAAATCATTCACCATTGACAATTGATTCAACCTCCAGCCCCCCTTCCCTCCCTAAAGGCTGAGGGCACGGGGTAGGTCTGAAAGTTCCAACCCTCTAACCATGTGGTTGGGTTTCTTGGCAGCGTCTCCTTATGTCAGGTGCTTCCATATGTCACTTCATCTGCATAACAAAAGCACGTTTATCATTCTAAACGCTTACCAAGAGTTGTGGATAAAGGCCCAATGTATATTTCTTATCAACCACAAAATCTCAGGTGCCCATCTTCAGGAGATGTCATTCTTTGTCTCTTCTGAGCAGATATAAACTACTTCCCTGAAGAGTTCCGACCGCAGGATTTCCCACAGCACAAACCTGGGGCCCTGTAACTACCAGTCTGACTATTTGACTTTTATGCCGACTTTCTTCCCCCTCTCCTCCATATTTATTTTATAACTCCTCTTCCACTTTCCTTGTCTGGTCTTTCCTTCCCAGGATAGTCAATAGAAATGAGTAAAGCGAGACAGAAGAAGAGCTCAAAGTTCCATTTTTAATACCTTTGCTCTCCTCAAGTTCTTCAAGTAATGATTTCGGAAGTAATGAAAATGTTCAGGTTCTCTCCCTCTTGGCTATAGCAGTGACTCCCCACAGCTTACCTGGCTGGTCCCATTGCTGAAACTCTCTTTGTTTTGGTTTCTTCCTCTCGGAGATACTAATATCTGAGTAGAATAGCAAGGAATTAACTGGTAATTGCCAACAATATTTGTTTTTCTTGGCATCATGATTCCCCTATATATTAGTGGTGAGTTACAGCTTGAATGAAACATCACTGACAATGCCTGGAAGAAATGTATTCTGTACAAAATGCATTTTCTTATACTCTGAGACCTTCTTCTCACAAAGGCTGTTATCTTTCACAGCTCTGCTGATTGTGCAGTTGAATTTCCTAATGTGTCAACTGGGTGTTTCGATACACAGATGTCCCAAGAGCCAGCATGATGGCAGAGCGAAGGGAGCAGGGTCCAGGTGTAGGGATCACCAGTAAATACCCTCCCCAGGTGCTGAGATGGCTTGGATGCTGGGCAGCCCATCGCCATCCAGGCAGAGCTGCCTCCCAGTCGGAAATATTCTCAACAGTTCTTAGCTGCAAATGTTGAGGTGGTGAAATTTACAGTGTACACATGCATCTTTATTTTTCTAATATTCTTTGCTTCTCTGTTGCTCTATCTGTCTTCCCTTCCACACTGAGTCACATTGGTTCCTGTTGCTCATTTGGCATTGCTGGCTTCATAAATATAAATTTTATGGTTTACTTCCTTGACTCGATCTTAAATGCTTCCTACTCTGTCAGTTTCCCATGCATTTTTGAGCTGCAGCCAGTTTTCTTTAACAAGCTGTAAGTTCCTTCACAGTCTGTTAAAAACTGCTATTTCTTTACTGCCGTCCTATAGAGTCTTATCAATATTTCAAATCTCGTGATCACCAAGTTGCCCAAGAATAGCATCTGCAGTTAAATTAACAGGGATAAAATTACAAGATCTATCAATCTTCATGCTTCACGATGTAAGGAGGTCATTAACTGAGGTCAGGAGAAAGTTTCCCCTGACAGCGAGCTCCTTCAGCATTAGTGCATTATGGGAACATTTACAAATTAGTCTCATTATACTTAGGAGCATCTGGTATGGACCCCTTGTCACAATCATGATTCTGAGAAGGCAATTAATAACTTCTTGTGAATTCTCAGTAACCTCCGGTCTCATTTTAAGAAAGAAATTTGGATGAATTTCTGCTATTTTATCCAAAAAGACCCCCCCCACACACAGTTGTTAATCCAGTGGCCAAGGACTCATCCTGAATTGTGGGTCTTGTTGTAATTCTGTAAGTGATGTCAATTAACGCAGGGTGACAGCACCATGAGTTGGCATATGTCCCATGCCTTCCCACTTGTTACTGGTCAGAGGCACAGGATGCTAGAGCTGTGGGAGAGACAACAGAAGTCATCTTCTCTGGCATTTTCCAAGGCCCGTTCTGTGGGGTACCACTTCTGTGTCATGCTATAAGGTGCAAATTAGCGGGGAAAGATTTGTGGTGAAATCATTGAATCACACAACTTCTCAGAAACTTTGATCCCAGTTGGGTGGGATCAGTGGGTGATAGGAGGAGCAGTTGTGGTGTTTATTCCCCTGCTTCCTTTCTGCCATGGTTGCCACAGGCTGTCTGCATGCCTCCTCTGAAGACCTTGTCAGATGGCCTACTCCAGACAGCCAATTGTTCTGGAATCTAGTTCTGGGAACCACTGGCTCCTCTTGCCCTTTCATATCTAGGGGTGGTAACAGCACCCCATTATTGCTAGTCTTGGAATACTTTCTTTGTTTCCTTAGCCCCTGCCCATATACTATAAACAATTTCTTTAGTAAATTCTCTTTAAATGACCCAGTTTGAGAATCCCGCCTGTTTCCTGCCATGACCCTGACTGATATAGTCATCAGTTGATCAATGCCATCTTGGTAATAGACAGGCTTTTGCCCAGGCAATGTGGTGGCATGGCTTTGCAGGGTGCTTTGAGAGCCAACACAACCTATAGTTCAAAACTTCTCTTCCTTAGCGTTCTGTAATGGAAACCAAGTAAAGGGAACTCTGATCTCAGGCACGGCCTGTAACACTGGTCATTGGGAGTAGTAATTTCTGGCCAGCATGACTCTGTACTAGTGGCTCAAATAAGATAATTAGGTGATATAGCTTTGAAAAGCAAGACTTTGTCATCTTACCATCATTCTGAGGGGGACAGAAACAACTGGGGACCTAATTGCCTTTATAGCATCAAACTTTTAGACAGGTTTTATATGCAAGTTCAAATCTCAGCAGAAACATACATCTGTAGGCAGCACAAGAGGGTCGGGGATGCAGGACGGACTCCTCTCCAGTCCAGCCTCTTCCTTCTAGACTTGAATTTGCCAGTTGCTTGGTGCCTGTGCAGGAAGCATTTGGCAGTTGACACAGTGCTATAACACGACTCCCACCATTTGCAGGAAGACAGATACCTAAAAGGACTTGAGATTGGACCCGTATTCATGGAATATGCTAGAAGCATGTTCTCTTAAATAATCCTGATCTAGAGCCCCTTTTCCTGAATCTACCCCTGGACATAGCTTCAGTTTAGCCCCAAAGTTGTCCCAATTATGTGATTTATCCAGACTATGTAAAGAGTTCTTAATATTTATTCATTCAGCAAATATTTATTGGCTCCTATGAAACAGGTACTGTGCTTAGTGCTAAGGACACTGCAGTGATCAAGATATGCAGTGCTTTTGTGGGGAGAATGTTTTCTTGGGGGAGCCTGATAAAAACAAGCCAGAAATAAACTAATTACAAATTATGATGAATTCTATGAAAGATATAAGCAAGGAACAGAAAGAGAGAATGACAAAGAAGAGACACTTTACTTTAGAGGAGGTTCAGGGAAGGCCCCCTAAGTCTGTGCATTCAGGCTCAGAGAGAAATGATGAGAAAGTGCCAGCAGGGAAGAATTCTGCAGGCAAAGAGAACACACACAACGCTGAGCAGCTCTGAGGCCTCAAGAACCTCTGAAAGGCAGATGGACTGGAAAACATAGTTGTTTGGAGGATAGGCAGGCAGTGGCATGGCCTGGAAAGGCGGTGGTGGAGGCCATGGCTGAGCTGTCTGGGTTTGAATCCTGGTTCCAGAACCTTCTACTCTGTGACTTTGGGAAAGTCCTGTAACCTCTCTGTGCTCAGTTTCCTCTTCTGTATAAGGGGGACAAGGAAAGTATCTGCTGTTCTTAACTAAGATTCTTAGGTTTATATTGGTAAAGCCTTTAGGACTTTGCACATAGTAGGTACTCTTGTAAATGCCGTTAATATGAAGTTGCACAGAGAGAGAGACAACTTCCAGAGCCTGCATAGGATTTCATACAGAGAAATAAGCCTCCGCTATTTTTAAAAAATAGAACAGGACAGCATTTTTCCAAGGCACATCACCCACTGTGCCTGATGATGAAATGTGTAATGTACAAGTAATGGGTTTATTTTTATTTTTAAAAGACAAATGATGTCTTCTTAGGGTCTTTTGAATTCATCATGCATGAAAAGGGCCCTCTTTGATTCTCCTCCAACCAATAATCCACTACGGTATATATAGATCACTTTTCTCAAGGAGATTTGAAAGTACAGAAGTATGAAGCACTATTGATTATTTTAGTAAGTGTACTGTGCCTGTCATTTTATCCTGCTTTCATACCTCATCAGAATTTAAAATTATTTTTAGCTCCACATGGGCATAATTGTATGTGATCTAAAAGGGTCATGGAAAGAATAATGCTGGGCAAAAATCTCAGGGGCTCACTGTACCTAGTATGCTGGTGGAGTTAATTGCAAGCATTTATATAAGTCCTTAAAGAGTGTCTATTGATACATATTTTATTTTTGACTTTTCCCCATATTTTAAAGGAAAAACAAACCCCACATATCATTTTCATATATATCTTTACTTACCAAATTGGAATAGAAGATGGTGAGGGAGACAAAAAGATAGAGAAGATGCCCTCAAGCCATATGTTCAAAAAATCTGCTCTAGAGAGATGGAACAACCGGAATATTTTGGTGAAACCTCCAAATGTGGCTGCACACCAGGAGTTTTCCAAAGCCTTTCCTTTTTCTTGGTATGCTTTCTGCACACAGTCCGAAATAAGTTATTCTTCCCACTGCAAAATTACCTCTTTAGAATAGATTTCAGAATTGGTGTACATGCAGGCAGGCTGCCCAATCCCAATTTAGAGTTTGGGATGAATAGCTTAGCATATTGAGTATGACACTCTTTCCAGCCTTGGCCAAGAGGACTCATACTCTAAGAGCCTTGACCAGAAAAACCAATTGGAATAAACAGAGTTGAAACAATGCCTTTTAGTGTCTTGCATTTGGAAAGTGCATGTTTAAAGCAATGGATGTTAGAGATATTCCATGTTGTCAGGAATCAGTAGCTGCATTTCTCAGTAGTGTTTAGGAAAATGGGGGTAAAATGTAAGATAAAATAGTGTGTTGGATACCGAGCTCTGACACGCTCCCTAGGCTTTGCACACAGCCAGCCAGGACGCAAGGCGCTGGTTGGCTGGGTCCAGCAGAAGGGCTGTAAAATGATATTTTTTTGATGTTTTCTAATCTTCTCGTCCTGCCTCTTTACTCACCCACTTTATTTTGCTGCTGTTCTAAGCATATAGCGTTCTATGGGTGGGGATTAAACCAATGGCCGTCAGAGGCAGGAAAGTGTATTTTAAAGTGTGTTCTTAGGTTTCCCTCACATCCCTGACCTCAGAGAAGAGGGGTGATGTCAAGTTCACAGCTGGCTAGTGAGCTGAAACACTTTTAATTTCCTGTAAGTGAATACAGTGTCCTAGTGAATCACATTTTAGGTTTTTAAAAAGCATTGTATTTTAGGGTGACCAACTATCCCAGTTTGGCTGAGACTCAGCAGTTTCCCAGCACATGGGACTTTCAGTGCTAAAATAGGCACAACCCAGACACCTGGTCACCCTAATAACACCATGAAATCATAGGATTTTTCCCCTCCATCTTCCTTTCGCCTCCTGGTCTTTCTCCCATCCCAGAGCTTCTGGGAAGCTCTTTTGCCTTAGTTCCATATCTCTTAGGATGTGGGAACTTTCAGCAGGTGTTATACCTCTTACTCTCAGGAAGCCACTGCTCTGCCTGTTAGGCCAGTGGAATCTGAGAATCATTACAGTTAACACTCCTCATAGCAATTTCACATTCCCTATCTCATTTGGTTTTGACAACAGTTCAGGCAGGCACCAGAATCGGGTCTTAGCCCCACTTGACCAATAAGAAAACAGAATTCAGAGAGGGTGCTGGTGACTTCCTGGGAAGTCACACCTAACCAGGTTTGCCCCCAGGTCTGACATCAAAGGCAGTGGTCCTTTCAGTTCACAATGCAGAGTCTTCCAAATTTCTTTTATTGTGGAACGCTGGAGGATAGTCTTGGGATAAAACTCAGAGCTCTTTCCGGGGTTGGTAAATTGGATAGTGGAAAAGAACGTGAGCCTGGAAGTCATGCGACTTGGGGTGTGTTCCTAAGCTCTGGCCTTATAAGCATAGTGTCATAGGACAAGGTCCTCACGGATCTGTGCCTCATTTCCTTCACAGTAAAATGATGAGGTGGGACTAGATGAACTCTAAGAATCTTTCTATTTTTATAGTAATTTTTTTTTTTTTAGCTGAGCCATCCTGCCACCTGTTGGCGGCTCAGTTTGGGAATCGAACCGGCGACGCTGTTGCTCAGCGCTCACACTCCTGAGCGAGCTCTTAACCAACTGAGCCACTCAGCCGGCCCTGAATCTTTCTAGTTTTAAATTACATCCTATCTCTTCTTCACTGCCTTCTGCCTGCTTTGGGATCACCTTGAAAATCATTTGAAGGTATTTGACTTGGATATAAAGGATGATGGTAAACCTATGGCTGGTTGGCAGCCATACTGGCAGGGTTAATGGTCTCAGTCAGGTCTGTTGAGCAACTCCTATGCGTCCTAGATCTCCACCATTTGGTTATAACTCTGATAGGAGGTTTTAACTAAATGAACTCTTGGTCATGCCTCCTGGCTTGGGGCCAATCATGTTGCGGTATTAGATGGAAAGGGAAACAAAGTGGACATAAAAACTAGAAGAGCTACTGCTTTCAGAAAGAAATGGAAGGTCCATGTCCTTTGGTATCACAAGTTGGAAACTGAAAATTCAGGCTAGATATTCCACCTCTAGTATGAGGTCTAAATTTTAAGTGAACTGGGGTTGTATATGCTTCTTAGAGCTAAACAGATCTCTCTTGAGAAGCAAATGGTTCGTTCAACACACTCCCAATAATCTCTGTAACTCCATGAGAAACGTTTATACTATGGAAATATTGGTCCATAACAGGATGTGATACTAGATCTTTGATGCACTTTATAAGTATGGGTTTCTACATCTGTGCATAGGAGCTAAAATAATGCTTAAGGGTTTTCTAAAGGAGAGTTTGCAGAGCTCCAGAAAGGGAGAATTGGGACAATTGTCCAAGCACCTACATTCTGAGGAATCTGTAAAAAGAGGCAGGGCAGTAACAGGGCAGAAGACACGAAGGCTCCTTTGATGCTTTTATAAAGTTTAACCAATTCAATCCCCATAATGACAAGACAAAGGCACGAGGGTGGTGGGAAGGTGAGGCCCCTTTTCACAGGATTGTCTATGATTGCTCTCAATTTTCATTTTAAAGGACTTCTCAACCACCCTTTACCCTGCCAGTCCACTGAAAATAAATAAAATATTTCTTACTCCCAAACCCCAACCCCAATTCAATGCTTGCAGAAAAGTTTGGAATAGTTACTGAAAGCCATCTGAGTGATTGATAGATTGTGATTTAGAATTGAAAAGAAATAAGAAAAGTGATTTGGTAGATGGACAGAAGGTTGTGCCAGGCATTTTGGATGGGATGGGTGTCTTGGGGCCTGAACGAGTTCACCCACTTCACTGACAGAAACATCTGCTCATTGATACAACTCACACAATTAAACACAAGTGGAAACATCCCACCTCTTACTCTGAACCCATTTGGATTTTGTTGGGTATTGCTATAGCCAGTCCAAATTCTCAGAAACAGAATCAGTATTAACTAGGGAATATGGTTTGATTTCATCAGGTTATAGGTATAAAAATGTTTGATGTTATATCTCATGCCCTTTCCTGGCTACCCTCTCCCAAAATTTCATGGTTCATAAATCTCTCCTCCAATTGCTCAGTTGGAGATTCTTGCTAAGCAGTGAGCCATTTCCCAGGAGCCAAGCTTAGCAGTTTGTGTCATAGCCTTGAAGGGGACATCACTGGAGACCTTCAAGCTGTGTGCTCTGTTTTTGGAAAAAGAGCTGCAGTCCAAAAGTAGAAGCTGCTGCTACTTGAAGGTATTAAGACATTCCCTTTGGAATCTCAACTAAATGAGTGATTCTACTTTCAGAAGTTGCTTCAGTTCGTGATGGTACTTGGAGATTTTTCAATTCTTAAAAGGAGTTATTCTTTTATATTATATTTAAAAAAATTAAGTGTATTGAGGTAACATTGTTTAATAAGATTATATAGGTTTCAAGTATACAGTTCTATAATGCATTATCTGTATATTGCATTGTGTGCTTACCACCCAAAGTTTAATCTCCTTTCATCACTATATATTTGACCCCCTTTACTCAATTCAGCCTCCCCTACACCCTTCTCCTCTAGTAGACACCATACTGTTATGTGTCTATGAGGTTTTTGTTTTGTTTTGTTTGTTACTTTCTGGTTTATATCCCACATAAGAGTGAAATCATATGGTTCTTGTCTTTTCTTGTCTGACTTATTTCACTTAGCATAGTACTCTCAAGATCCATCCATGTTGCTGCAAATGGCAGTATTTCATCTTTCCTTATGCCTGAGTAGCATTCCATTGATTATATGTGTACCACATCGTCTTTATCCAATCACCCATCAACCTAAGTATCCATCATCCTAAGGACACTTAGGTTGTTTCCATGTCTTGGCTACCGTGAATGATGCTGCAGTGAACATAGGAATACGCATATCTTTACGAACAAGTGTTATTAAATTTTTCAGATAGATACCCAGAAGAGGAATTGCTGAGAGCTCTATTGTTAATTTTTTGAGGCAGTACCATACTGTTTTCTATAGTGGTTGTACCAATTTACACTCCCACCAGCAGTGCATGAGGGTTCCTTTTTCTCCACAGCCTCTCCAACACTTGGTATTACTTGTCTTGTTGATAGCAGCCATTCTAACAGGTGTGAGGTAGTATCTCATTGTGGTTTTGATTTGCATTTCCCTTATAGCTAGTGAAGTTGAGCATCTTTTCATATATCTGTTGGCCATTTGCTGTCTTTTTGGAAAAAGTGTTTAGGTCCTCTGCTTATATTTTAATTGGGTTGTCTTGTTTTTGTTGCTTTGATTTCTTTATATATTTTGTATATTAGCCCCTTATTGGAGATATTGTTTGCAAATATCTTCTCCAATTTGGTTGGTTGTCTTTTGTTGATGGTTTCTTTTGCTGTGCAGAATATTTTTAGTTTGATATAGTCCCATTTATTTATTTTTGCTTTTATTTCCCTTGCCTTTGAGGCCAAATTTATAAAATCCTCTCTGAGACCAAGGTCCATAAGTTTATTACCTATTTTTCTCTATGTATTTTATTATTTCAGGTCTTATATTAGGTCTTTAATCCATTTTGAATTAATTTTTGTGTATGGTAGCAAACAGCAGTCTAGTTTCATTCCTTTGCATGTGGCTTTCCAATTTTCCTAGCACCATTTATTGAAGAGGCTTTATTTTCTCCATCATGTGTTTTTGGTTCCTTTGTTGAAAATTAGCTGACCATATATGTGGGTTTATTTCTGGGCTCTCAATTCTGTTTCATTGCTCTGTTTATCTGCCAATCCATACCATTTTAATTATTGTAGCTTTTTAGTATAATTTTAAGTCAGGGAGTATGATAACTCCAGCTTTGTTTCTTTTACTCAGGATTGCTTTGGCTACTCAGTGTAAAAGGAGTTATTCTCGAGTCATAAGAAAAGGGTTCAGTGACTAAAGAATGGTTCCCAATTTTGCCATTGCCCTGGTGATATCTGATGGAGAATAGATTTGGTTGGGACCAAAGGTAAGGACATTCTAATATATGGAAACATATCAGTTATATCACAGAATAAAAGATAAGTTATCATTTTTATTTAACCCATGGATGCTCAAGGATCTTAGCAGTCTCAGACTTCCCATGCCTCAGATTCTCTAGGACAGGAGCACAATGTAGCATCTTCTGAAGTGTGGTCACACCTAGAATTGTATAGCATTCATTGACTGAGGGACTAGCATGAGCTTCTGGGATGGGTACTTGCTCCAGATCCTCTAACCTTCATAACAACCCTAAGAAGGTGGCAGAGATAGATCTGGAACCCATGTTCTCTTATTCTAAAGTGAATGCTCTTTTCCATTATGCTGATCTAGAGATTTAAAACACACTCTCTGTGATATATACTGCATCATTTTGTTTCTGAACATATCAAATGATTACATACGATACTCCTTGACATAAATGGATGTAATTCCCAGGGTTTGACATCAAACAAGTGATCAAAGTTTAGCTACCATTGTTATGAACAGTCTTCATTCATACCTTGTTTAATTAAATGATTTAGAATGATTTAATTGCATCATTCTGAAAACTTCTTAAGAACTTCAGCTTTAACTTAAAAAACAAACGTATTCATTTTCTTTCCTGGATTTTACATTCCAACATCTTAATTGTTCAGATGCCTCTCACGCACCTGCAGAGAATGTGGCCACCTTATTCACGTTCCTTTCCCTCGAATCACTGGATAGAAGACGAGCAGCTGCTTGTGGGATGGTATGATATTGATTAACAGTGTCTATGGGAAATCAGCTAAAAACAATTAATTTTTAGAGCACCAGTTCTATACTTTCAAGCATTCTATTAAAATCATGCATTGTTAATTGCTACTGCTGGGAATTAGGAGCAAAGACCAGTTTGCCAGAAAAAGAAAGCGGGACACCCCTCTGCTGCATATTCATATGATTTTCTACCTAACAATCCAGTGGGGAGGGGAAATCAGAGCTGTGATCTATCAGACCCATTATAGTTGAAAAATTATTGCCCCTTTCCTTTTGTTGTTAAGTCCTGAACATTAGGGATTGTGTTCTAAGATAATGAGTTGTTACTTCTGCCAACCGAGACATGGTGCATACTTTGTCAGTCTTCCACTTTTGAACCTCTAGGGGCAAATGATACCAAGTCCCTGTGTTGCATTGTGTTTGCTGATTTAATTCTCTTTTGATGTCTATTTGTTTCTCTAGGGCACTGGAGAACATGGCATGGCTGCCCTCTTCCCTGTGCTGTGCCTAGGGAATGACATTAACGAAAGACAGCCACTGTTCATATCTCCAAGGCACTAACCAAAATATGTTACAGAAAGGATCAGATTGAATGTGGATCCTAGCAATGCAAATTTCCTTGGCTTAGAGAAAGCCATTATTCTTTGTTTTAAACCCTTCATTTAAATAGCTCCAGCAAAACAGAAAAGTATCTCTTAAAAATGGTGGAAGTGGATTAAAATCCTCGATGTTATTGCTGTACTAAAAATGTCTTTATTTTGAGTTGGGCATTTTGGTTAGTTGGCTTTAGATGCCAAGCTTTGCTTTTACATTTGAAACTTATTAACTTCTCATCATTCATTGATTCTTTTTTTGAAAGGAGCCCTCTGGTCTCAGTGAGATTGGAAATAAGGGTTGGAGATGGATGAGAAATGTAACTGAAGAGGAATCAGCTTTGGGCACCCAGCAATTTAGAGTGTGCTCATTCAGAGGCTGTGCAGGGTGGAGTTAAGGCTTCAGGCCCTGGAGTTTCCTGGACAGGAGCCCCCACCCCTTGCTAGCTGCGTGATCTTGGCTAAGAGGCTTACTCACTTTGAGCTCAGTTTCTTCATTTGTAAAATTGGGATCATCTTAGACCCTATCTTAAATGGTTGTAGGGAAGTTTAATAAGAAAATACATGTAAAACTTCTGGTATGTTCTAAATGTCCAATAAACATTAACGACGATCATCATTATTGCAATTCTTGTTGAGTGAAAGTGCCTCAATCCCACAGTAAAGGAACTGAAGTCTGTGCACTGAAAGAACTGTGCATTTTTGATATATTACTATGCAACACAGGCCTTTTGCCATTTTCTCATATTCTTAATTTAATTTATTTTTAGTACTCATATATGAGTTTTGAACGTGCACAATATTTGAAAATAATAAAGCCATATTTTAAAGTAATTTAAAATGTGGTCTTCCACGGACTCCTTAGCTTTCCCATCTCCAAATTTCTGAGATTTTTCAACAGACCATGTGGTAATTCCATGTCATCCCAGCATGACAGCCCTAATATAATTGCAATATAAGGGTCAAGGCAGAATGTCACAATTTGTTGTTGTCTGCAGGCTCTGTCTAAAGATTTCATCTGCACAATACCATGGCAACCAGTTAGAAAGAGAAGAATTTAGTTAATCAGGCAGTTGTTTTAGCTACACAAAACCAAACAACTGGTTTCAATCTTATTTTCTTCTGCTTCGTTGCATTGATGAGATTCAACCCGTAGTTCTGACATCATGTGTGTGACCTAAATCACATTCTTGTACGTTCTGGAAATGGCTTTAATTGAGTATTTAATGGAGTATTTGCTCCATTCGAAAGACCTTCCTTTGCACATGTGTATGTGAGGAGAATTGTAATCTGGTGATTATGGGTGCTCAGAGGGGCTCTGCTTCAGTGTTGGAGGGTGAAAGTATGTCTCCTAGGGTCGGATGGGGGTGGGTGATTTTAGGTCAGCCTCCCCCAGAGTAGTTTCATGGCACTGAAAGCCTGTTGGGATGATGTATATTTGTGCATATTTATTTTTTGTTTTAAGTTCTAGCCAGATCGACCCACAACTGTTTGCTATGTATTGTGTTAGATAAGCATGAATGTTCTGAAGTTAAATAGATTATACTGAGCCTAAGGGGAGAGACTCTTAGCAAGATACTTCATTTTCTAAACTTCTGTTTCCTCACCAGTAAAGTGGTTTTTTGGTTCGAAGAAAATGAGGCAGTGCAGTGGCTATTTTTATTTTTCTATGCTCAGACTGATGGCCTCAGCGTGTAGAACAAATGCATAAATCTTATTTTTCCTCATAAAAAACTCTTCTGTTCAAAGGGAAGTGGAAGCTGCTAAACAGTGTCTGATGTACAATTTTCAATTAAAAAATAAAATGCTTCATCTACCCTTGCGCTAGATATTTAGGTCCTGAAGAAGAATTCCATGTGGGCCTTCTGATCTAGTGTGAAAGAACAAGTAAAAAATGTGCCTGGGGAGAGGTTGAAGAATGACACCGCAGTTTTCTCTCCCTATGTCCCCAGAATTTGGTGGCAATGACAAATGGCAACTCAAAGCAGTTTTCCAAAGGCTTCTTAAGACAAGCCAAACAGTTCTGTTTGATTTGGCTGTTTACTGTCATTCTTACATGAAAAGAAAGACATGTTTGGCAAGAAAATACTTGCGATTGCTGCCAAAAGGGAGCTTCCAAGGGTCAGTGTGTCACTGGGCAGTCGTTCAATCCACCAGGGAACCATTTAAACTGAGCTTGCATAGTCCCATTTCTCTGCGAACTTCATCGCCGGACAACAGCTGTTTAGCTTCACACATGGGTTGCAGGTGCATTCACACCCTTATAACTATTTTAACTTTTCATTTTAAAATAATTTCAGATTTGCAGAAAAGTTAGAAAAGTAGCATAGCGAGTTCTCATTACGTTTTCCCACGATAACATTGTGTATCACCATGGACACCTGCGCTCTTGTTCCTTCCATGCCTATTATGAAACTTGCATTATTATTGATAGTGATATTTTTCGTTCTTTTCAAAATCCTTTGAGTAAGTGGAATGAGCATTTTCTTCATGTTTATGAGTGAGGAAATTGAGACACAGGTCGTAGAGCCAGCTAGGGCTGAGTCAGAGCTGAACTTGGTGTACTTGATTCCTGATCCTGAGATCTTTTAATCTAAATTCATTATTTTTTAAAGGTAAAATTAAGTAAGTGTTTCAGAGCAAAAGAAATCACACATGCTGTTAATATGTGAATCATCATTTTGATTGTTGGTGGGCTAAGAAAATGCCAAGTGTATCTGCGTTCCTCTCTCCCTCATCTTTAATCTACCCCTCCTCCTCCAAATACCTTTAGAACATATTCCTACCTCAAACACTATAGCTGCTATCTAGAATTCATATCTTCCCTTTCCTTTTACCTGTATTTTCACAAAAAAAAATTTTTATCTCCCTGTTTCCACACCGTTGCCAGAGAAATGTTTCTAAGCCATTGATCTAATCACATCATTTTTCTGTGTAAACTCCTTCAGTGAGCCCTTGAATGCTGCCCATTCATAGCATATGGGGCATTTCACATCCATCACCACCTTTAGTCCTCACTTTAATAGATTATCTTTGATAGATTCATGGGTTGAGATCATGTGGTAAGTAAGCGGCAGAGCCAACATTTGACTTTAAGACTCAAGAGAGCATCAGACACCCCATCTCCCCATTGTCTTCAGGGTAGAGCCTGGATGCCTGAGCCAGTCAGCTCAGAGTCTGGCTTGACTTTAGGGTGTCCTTACGGCACCTTCGTTACTTTCCTCTGTACTTAGCTACACCAAACTTCTTGCCCTGTTTGTTTTTACATACCACCTTGCTTGTTCAAATATAAGACCACTGTCTCTGAAATGACTTTTGCTGTCTTCTCTGTTTGGCAAGATCAAGTACCAATTCACTGGGGCATACCGGGTGGGGAGGGTGGTGGTGGTGGTGGTGCGTTCCACCTGGGTGCAGACAGAAGCTGATGCGTGGTCTATAGAGAGTTTAATACAAAAAAAAAAATGGACTGAGTCATCTGTTATTAGTGCCATTTGCCAGCAATTGAAAAGAACGTCAATGACCAAAGACTTCTCACTGTGGGGGACTCCCTTGCAGAGTCATCACCTCTTTGTTTTTCTTCTCAGTTTTATTGAGATCTGAATAATATTTTGATGAACACTGTGTATCTCATTATAATATTACGTAAGTTTAAAGTGTGCAACGTGTTGATTTGATTCACTTATATATTTCAACATGATTATCACCTTAGTGTTAGCTAACACCTCTTTTATGTCAGATAATTACCATTTCATTTTTGTGGTGAGAACATTTAAGATCTCTCTTTGTAATTTCCAAGTCTGTAGTACAGTATTGTTGTCTATAATCACAATACTATGAGTTAGATCCCCGGGATTTATTCATCTTATAACTGAAAGTTTGTACTCTTTGACCAACATGTCCCCATTTTCCCCAACCCCTGGTAACCACCATTCTAGTCTCTGCTTCTATGAGTTAGGCTTTTTTAGATTTCACATATACGTGATATCATATAGTGTTTATCGTTTCCTCTTGGACTTATTTCACTTAGCATAATGCCCTTCAATTCCATTCATTCAAACCATGTTGTGGCAAATGGCAGGAGGTCCTTTTTTCTCATGGCTGAATAATAATCCTCTGTGTGTGTAGATATATATGTATATGTATACACACACACACACACCTTCTTTATCCATTCATATGTTGACAGACACTTAGGCTGTTTCCATATCTTTGCTATTGTGAATAATGCTTCAAAAAACATGGAGTACAGATATCTCTTCAGTATCCTGTTTCCATTTCCTATGGATTATTACCCCGAAGTGGGATTGCTAGATCATATAGTAGTTCTGTTTTTAATTTTTTTGAGGAATCTCCGTGTTGTTTCCCATAGTGGCTGCACCAGTTTACATTCCCACCAACAGTGCACAAGGGTTCCCTTTTCTATACCTCACTTGTTATCTCTTGTCTTTTTGATGATAACCATTCTAGCAAGTGTGAGGTGATATTTCATTGTGGTTTTGATTTATATTTTTCTGAGGATTAGTAATGTTGAACTTCTTTTCATGTACCTGTTGGCTATTTGTATGTCTTCTTTGGAAAAGTATCTATTCACTTCCTCTGTCTATATTTAAATTGAATTTTTTTTGTTATTATGTGCTATTAACCTCATATCAGATTTTGGATATTAATCCCTTATCATATATATGGTTCGCAAATATTTTCTCCCATTACACAGGTTGCATTTTCATTTTGTTGACTGTTTCTCTTGCTCTGCAGAGCTTTTTTTCATTTGATGTAGTACCACTTATTTATTTTTTGTCTTTGGTTTTTTTTTTTTTTTCCGAGACCAATGTTAAGGAGCTTTTCGCCTAAATGTTTTTTTCTAGGAGTTTTACAATTATAGGTCTAATGTTTAAGCCTTTAATCCATTTCAAATTCATCTTTCTGCGTGGTGTAAGGTAGAGGTTCAGTTTTACTTTTCTGCATGTGGTCATCCATTTTCGCCACCACCTTTTGTTGAAGACACTATCCTTTCTCCATTGAGGAATCTTGGCTCTTTTGTCAAATATCAGTTGACCATATAGGAAGGAGTTTATTTGTAGGTTCTCAGTGCTGTCCCATTAGCCTATGTGTCTATTTTTATGCCAATATCAAACTGTGTTGATTACTCTGGCTTTTTATTATAGTTTAAAATCAGGAAATGTAAAGCTTTCAACTTTGGTCTTCTTTCTAGGATTGCTTTGGCTATTTGGGGTCTTTTGAGGTTACATATAAATTTTAGGATTGTTTTTTATACTCCTGAAAGAAGTACCATTGGACTCTTGATTCAGATTGCAGTGAATCTATAGAGGCTTTGGATAGTATGGACATTTTAACAATATTCATTCTTCTGATTCATGAGAACAGAATATCTTTATATTTGTATCTTCTTCAGTTTCTTTCATCCAAGGTTGTAGTTTTCAATGTGCATATCTTTTACTTCCTTAGTTAAATTTCTTCCTATGTATTGTATTGTTTTTGATGCTATCGTCAATGGGATTTTCTGTATTAGATATTTCATTGTTATTTTATAGAAACACAGCTGACTTCTGTATTGATTTTATATCCTGCAACTTTACTAAATCATTGATTAGTTCTAACAGTTTTTTGGTGGAGTCAATATTTTCCATATGTAAGATCATATCATCTGCAAATAAAGATAATTTTACTTCTTCCTTTCTGATTTAGATGTCTTTTATTTCTTTATCTCGCCTGATTGTTCTGGCCAGGACTTCCAGTTCTCTGTTGAAAAAGAGTGGTGAGAGTGGGTATCCTTGCCTTGTTCCTTATCTAGAGGAAAAGCTTTCAGCCTTTCACTATTGAGCATGATGTTAGCTGTGGCCTCATCATAGATGGCCTTATTGTGTTGAGGTAAGTTCCTTCTATACCCAATTTGTTGAGAGTTTTCATCACCTCTTTGTACAGTATTTAGTATAAATCTCTTTTGGAACTGCTATCATATAATGTTACAACTTCTTTATTTCTTCTCCACCCAGACCATGGGCTCCTTGCGGACAATAGTAATATTACCTTTCTATTTTCAGTGCTGAGTACAAGCCTACAGTAGATGTGTGTATGAATGAGTTAAAATCTCAGAATTATTTCCTTTATACTCTTCCTTGGAAATACTTTCTTATTAGCAATAGATATGTATATCTTCTTACTCTGAAGAAATTATGTGAAGGAGCATCTAATATTTTTAAATGATATAATCACGTATGACAACCAATGATTTAAAAAATTGTATGGAGAAATTAAAAAAATAAAATCTGCATAGTCTAAAGAGTCTGGGAGCCTTTAGTTGAGAAGCATTAATGTGACATATTCTCTGGGACTCCTGATAGCTTTATGATGACAAGTACCAGCTTTGGAGCTCAAGAGACCAGAGGTCTAGCCCTGGCTCTGCCCCTTATATCACAGATTGTGACTCTGGGGCAACTTATTTATTTATCTCTAGCACTTAATTTTCTCATGTATTAAATGGGTGCTGTGAAAAATAACTGTATAAACATAGATGGTATGTCTGTTTATTAGCAGTGTCTGGCACATAAAATTACTAATGATTATCAATTTTCAAAATTTTGAGCTAATTATGAATATTTGAGGGATTTGTATAGCATAATACATTTTTTATAATATAAAGTAATCTGATAAGTTTATCTGAGTTATGAAACAAAAATTTAAGTTTTATGAGATCAAGGAATAAAAAGCAACTTTGTAGTAGAGAATTTTCCATAGGTTATTACCCTGATTTTGATTCAATGACATGTAAACTTTGCAATTGATTGCCATGCTAGGATTTTAGGCTAAAGAGATAATTTTTATCTTGACAAGGGTTTAAAACCCAAAGGCTACAAATATCAAAAATGTTGGTAGAAGTGTTACCTTGTTCATATTGTACTTAAGGTTTGAAATCACCACAGTAGAAGCCCTGTTTATCTGATGTGACTGGCTTTGGCCAATAAATTTGTCAATAAATTAAAAATGGATTCATGAAAACAGTATATGCATATTTTAAATATTCATGTTATTTTTACCAATATTTTGATGAGAAGTCAAGGCCTTTTTTTTCAGTGTAACTGCACTGATTAGAGCTCTCAGTCATCTTTCTTGCATAAACCATACCCACAGTATATTGTCTACTATTGCTTCTAGTTTCAATTTGCTAAAAGCAGAGCTGGAAGTTAAAGAGTTGTAGAGTTGTCTGAAAGTAGAATGTAAGGTTTTATGAATATTTCCCACTCTTTCACTGGTATCTGAATCACAATAAATTTTTTTCCAGACTTGCCTTTATCAACTCTTTCTAAAGTATTCAACTAAGTTTTCATAGAGGTCAAAAACTTTCCACACTCATAGTTCATCAGTTTATGTAATACCTAAATGATGTTATAACAATAGTAAGAAAACTAGCATAAACTGACTTGAGAAAAATGTAGGGAACACATAGTAAACATAAAACATATGTGTTGATGTTCTAGAAAATAACCTACTAGTGGCGATTGTCCAATGTAATGTCAGTCACGTGTCTTACAGAGGAAGGAAGGCAGCCCCCAGCTGAATCAGGTGGACTTGTTAAGTAGAAATGATTAGAAACGCATACAATGTGATATATAGATGATGTATTATAGAATTGTATACTTGAAACCTATGTAATTTTACTAACCATTGTCACCCCCAATAAATTAAAAAAAAACAAAGCAAAAACGATTAGAAACATCAGCCGGATTTAATCTTGAGAGCTTAGCTTTCTTCTATGAACTGAATTTTGCTAATTAGAAATATTGTGGGATTCTGAGCTTTTGACTCTTAAAATGTTTTAAACGTTTATAACCTTAGGTTATTTTAAGGCAATTTAATTTAAAATGTTGCTTGGTGTTTGAATTTTATCTTTTGTCAACCCATTTCTCTTTTCATGATCTCCTCTAATCCATGTGCCCCAGTAAAAGTGCTAGTTTAATTTTAAAGTTCGAGATAAATAAAGGGACTGGACAGTCATATTCTGTGGAAACCGTGTCTGCCAAACACTTGCTGAGGCAAAACACCAATAATGTGCCAATGCTCGGCTGCACATTCATATCCCTAAATCCTTCCTGAGCAGTCAAGCTTTTAAGAACACCTCCAGACACCTTTACTTAATTTGATGTTGAAAATTTTAATCCACGCCACAGAGAACTGATTTTTTGTCAATTCATACTAGTCTCTTTTGGCCTCCAATAGTACAACTATTTTATTAAGTAGAAACAATTCAATATTCTTTGTTTAGAAAATCCATATTTCAAAGGATTATGAAATAAATGTGTTTGCTATGGGAGAGAGAAAAAGAAGGCTTCTATTTGAAAATCTTGATATAATTGATTTGATGATTTCTTAACTCCTGCTGAAGTTGATGAGAACTAGGTGCATGCAAAGAGTCAGATGTCACACTTGACATATTTGAAATTTGGAACTGTCTCCCAGAAGACTATCTAATACCACTCCCTTCTTGAGGAGCCATTGGCTGGGAAAGATAAAAATTTGCATGACTCCTTATAATGTGATAGATTAGATTGGTGTAAGTTTACAGATTTTCTTTTTACTTTCCAGGATTTTAAAAGTGAGGTGATTTTACAGTTCAAGAGAGAAACCAAGGACGACAGAGAGTAGGCATATACTGTGCATGCCAACAGTTGGCTGGAGCTAAGTGGTGGCCACTCCTCGGCCAAGGCCTACTCTCTAGTTCCTCCTAGTTCCCCTCACTCCCTTGCGGACATGTGGCTAGTCATTGACATTACCTCCTCACCCCTGTAGACAGGTGAATTTGCATTCCCTGTCACAGTGCAAGCTTTGTGTACAGAGAGATGTTGCTCTGGAAGGATTAGGTTCTTTCAGTGTCATAAATAGTTCCCTCTGCTGTCTGCATCAACACTTTCAGGCTGTTGAGCTGTTCCTTAATCTACTGCAAACAGTCAGTGAAGAAGCAAGTGCCTCCCTAAGATATTAAGAATCCCAGTTGAGTCAGATTTTAATGTGAATGTCTTTAACGTCTTGCCTGTATACCTTCAGACGCATCGCTCGCCAAGCCCAAGTACTATGTGGTCATTTATTTCCGTTTTGACTGCCCTGCTCCTGGGTTTCCTGAATTCTCCATGTTTCAGGTGATTTCTTGGAGAGGGGACTGAATGAAGTTTAAGGGAAGCCCAGAATTGACTCTCGGCTTTTGTCCTGGCTTCCTGAAACACCTGAGCTGGTTATCTTTGGCTGGCATCCTTGTCCTCAAGATTTGTTGATGTGTCTCCCCAGTGGTTTGGCGTAAGGAGCAGCAGGGTTGGAAATTATCCTGAGGGAGAGTCTATCTGAGGACAGAGACATACCAGAGATGGTGGGCGGGTGCGGGCTGAGCGTGGCAGGTGGGATCAGGCCATGGGTGCCGCAGGGAAGATACAGCTGAGGGCAAATGAAAGTGGCTGTGCTGCTAGACACTAGGAAAAAAAAAGGAAGGGAAAGAAGAGTTTCTTGGTCACCTGTTTTTATATTCACTGTTGAGTTTGGAAATTTATTTCTACCTAATAAGAAATGTCTGGCCAGCATGATCCATGATCCCTAGGATTATGTGGAGACGGAAGGGGAAAAAAAATTGTTCCTCAGGAAATACACGTTTATTCCATGTTACATAAACAATTCACAGATATTAAGGTTTTACTTTAGTCATTAGGAAATGCAAGGATAAATTGGTTACTGAGAGTCTTATACTTCAGTGGCTTCGTAATCCTTAAATTCTCTTAGTTTGCAGAACAGTTGGCCTGTCTGTGGGATCAGATGCCAATCAATATTAGCAAGGACATTACTTGTCATCTGTTTATGGCTCCCTCTTTGGGAACCCTGGCAAGTGCATGTGATGACAAAGAAATCTGTGCATGAAGAGGGTGCAGAGGTGGTTTTGTGGTGTGACTTGAGGAAGCACAGCCTATTTGACTAAATAGCTAGCTTTTAAAATTCTGATATAAATAAAGTGTTTTTCTAAATGTTATTATTTGGCTGTTTTCCTGAGTAAGTGCATGAACCATACATCTTGGCTCTAAAATATGGATTTTCATCATTAAGGAATTTGGGGTCATAGGTTATAGATCATAGGTTGTTTGAGCTGGAAAGGACTTAAAAGATCTGCTAGTCTATCCCTTTAGTTTATGGATGAAAAAAATTATTCCTGAACTTTGTCATGTCTAAACATCTTTTTTCTATTTTCTTTAAAAGATTAAATTATTTTCCAGCTTGAGATATAATTGGCATGTAACACTGTATAAATTTAAGGTACATAGCTTGATATATATGTGTATATATATATATATATATATATATATATAATTTATTTATTTACTACCATTGGGTTAGCCAACACCTCTATCATGTCACATAATTAGTATGTCTTTTTCTGTGATGCAAATATTTAAGATCAACTCTCTTAGGCACTTTCAAATATATAACAGCATTATTAACTATAGTCACCTTGCTGTGCATTATATCCCCATGACTTATTTATTTTAATACTGGAAGTTTATACTTTTTGACCTCCTTCCAGTTTGCCCACCCCTCACCCCCTGCCTTTGGCAACCACCAACCTGTTCTCTGTATTTAGAAGCTTGTTTTTTTGTTTGTTTGGTTGTTGTTGTTTTTTCTTTTTTTAGATTCTATATGTAAGTGAGATCGTATAGTATTTGTCTTTCTCTATCTGATTTATTTCACTTAGTATAATGTCCTCAGTGTCCACCATGCTGTTGCAAATGTCAAGGTTTCATTCTTTTTTTGTGGCTGAGTAATTGTGTGTGTGTGTGTGTGCATGTGTTAACTCAATACACTGAAGCACATTGGGTACCATGTCCGTTTTAATTCAATTTCTTGGAGAGGAAGCTTCTGGGAAGCCTTCTTTGCTCCTTTCTAGTCTGGATTAGTGCTTTTCCAGCCTGGGCATCTCACCCTGAGACTTCCCTTCTTTACCATCATGCTAGAACACATTTTGCCTTACTTTTTCTCGTGGGATCCTGAGCTACCTTATTTCCATTACTTTCTGGTTCTTGTTTTATACTTTCATTTTGGTGATGAACATTTTTTATCTTACACCTTCTGGAGTAGGGGCCTATAGCAGGTAAATTTCTTGAGGCTTTGGGTGCTTAAAAAGTCTTTATCCTCACATTTACTTGATAATTTGGCTAGGTATAGAATTTTGGAAATCATTCCTCCCCCTCAGTTTTGAAGGCATTGTTTCTTTGGGTTTTAGCTTCTGTTATAAGTGCTGAGATATCTGATGACAGCCTGGTTCCTGATTCCTTCTATATGACAACTTTTTCATCCCAGTAGTTTTTATTGCTGATGTACTACTGATAATGGATCTTTGATGGGTCTTACTCACTGTACTGGGTACTAGACTAGTTAAGTCTATTAAATCTCAATACTTTTATCTTTCAGTTTTAAGAATTTGGCATACATTACTAGTTTGATAACTTCCTCTGCTTGTTTTGTTTTGTGCTTTTTCTTTCTGGAGTTTCTAGACCAATTCTCTAATTTTCTGATCCTTTCTCTTCTATTTCCATATTTTTGTCTTTTTGTTTATTTCCTCAGAAATGTCCTCAACTTTCTCTACTAATCCTTCAGTTCCATTTAAAAAATTCCTGCTATCATAGTTTTAATTTCCAAGAACTCTCTAAATATTCCTTCTTTTTGTGGCACCCAGTTCTTTGGCAGATGCAACATCTACTTACCTCTGATGCAGTAGTAATAATTTTATAACATCTTCTAATAATACTTTTTATAACATTTTATCTTTGTGATTTTTTTAAAAGATTTTATTGGGGAATTTGGGGAGGGGAACAGTGTTGGGGAATTGGGGGAGGGGAACAGATAAGTTGTCCTTCAGTCTTAGTTGTGGAAGGCGCAGCAAGCTCAGCTCCAAGTCCAGTTGTGCTCCTCAGCTCAAGGTGCTGTGTTCAGTTAGTTGCAGGTGGACATAGCCACCATCCCATGTGGGAGTCAAACTGGCAGCCTTGTTGTTAAGAGCACGTGCTCTATCCCGTGAGCCACCTGGGCCGCAGCTCAGCTCAAGGTGCCGAGCCCAGTCTTTAGCTGCGGGCCAGCGTAGCCCACCATCTCCAAAAGGCAACCTTATCGTTAGGAGCACATGCTCTCACCAGCTGAGCCATCATGCCACCTGTTGGCAGCTCAGCAGCAGCTCAGCTCGAGTGCAGCTCACTGGCCCATGTGGAAATCGAACCGGCGACCCTGTTACTCAGAGCTCGCGCTCTGGAGCAATCCCTTAACCAAGTGAGCCACTCAGCCGGCCCCTGATTGTGATTTTTAATGTATTTTTTCTAATTTTTGTTTTTCTTGTTAGAAATTTTCTTTGTTTCTGGTAACTGGTTTTTCTCTTCCTAGTGAGGACTGAGGAACTAAAAACAGCTTTGAAGTTTATGAGCATGAGTGAAACCTGTGAACTGCTGGGCTTGTGTGTTTATAATTCTTTATTGTATTAATAGGTTTTGGGAGGGAATGAAAGTAAATGCATATGTTCAATCCACAATATTGAACCAGATGTTCTGGTTGATATACTCTTACACTGGGGGTAGCATTACTAGGACCTGATAAAGCTTTAGTGCTTGTCTCCCAACATTCTTCCCCCTACCAGCATCATGTCCCCTCCTCCTTCCTTATTTTCTTCTGTGCATCCCTCCTGTTATATACATGTAATACTCAAGGGGCGTTTGTCCAGTATGTCTGTTTTTCTTTAGCGTCTTGAGCAATTTGGAAAAAGTCATTATGGAATACAATCCAAAAAATAGATATATAACTGTCAGTCTTTGTCTAAGGCTAGGGCTTTAGTTGAGGATAATATCAGCAAATACCAGGTACCTTCTACTTAATTAAAGAGATATTTACTGATCTCCAGTTACAAGCATTGCACATAATTTTCACTGAAAGAAAAGTAAGCAAACAGAAATAAGATAGTATACTCTATCCCACATGGCTATATGGTTATACTTTCTGCCTGAGCCATGACATCAGACACACTACTGCTCATTCCCTGATTTTGATAGAAACTGTGAATTACCTCATATAAATGTCAAATTAATTAAGGTCCTCAAAAGTTTAAAATTGGAATTTTATCTAAGCTTTTTTTTTCTTTTATCATTACAAGATTTTTGAAGGTACCCAATTTTCACCTTTTTTTTTTTTTATATCACCTTGAATTGTCTAGCACCGTGCTTTTCCTGGCAGGTATACCATATGTGTTTGTGGCTGATGATGCTGACAATAAAACAGGTCAATATGACTATAATTTGTTAGAGTTTGATTGAACAATCAATGCATGGCTTAAACTGGGAGGGAGGGAGCAGACATAAAGATTGCCACCATAATTGCCACTTGTGGTGGAGGAGATTCTGAGGTCGGATCAGGTTCACAGAAAGGGAGCATGATAGGACCTGTGCCTTGTTTTGCTGATTCTCAGATAAGCTGTGTTTGTGGTTCCTCCATGAATATCATTACTGAAACTCATGAGGGAAGCAGTGACTAACTGGCTCAAAGTCAGGTCTTTCATCTCTGATGCCCATTGCAAGATGGTTCCACACTGGGTATTTTATAACCTCCTATCTGCTGGCCCTGAATGGAGCAGGCCCTGAATTTTTTCACCACAGCCCTATTGCCAGACCTTCATTTTGAATATAGGAAGAGTAATGTAGCTCTTCCCCCTAAAATTGCTATTCAAATGAAGGTCTGTTTGTACACAATGTCAATTAAAAGTATACGTGTATATACAATATACATATGAATATTATATGTGTTTGTTCAGTCATCTCATTATTTGCCCTAGTTATGTTTTATAAAGTCATTGAACCATTGCTTCTACGGAAAATACAAGGTTAGACTCCTACGAGCCTCTGGTCAACATTTTCGTCAACTGATCAACATATAACCTTGTTTTATGCAACAATATATTGAATCTATGTTCTTGATTCATTAACATTGAATTCACAGCCAGCAGCACTATAACTCATGTCCAAGTGAGGCTTACCTAACACATTTGTTTTCTCTTTAAGGCATATCACAGCCTTCTTGCACTTAGGGACAGTAGACAGCATATCAGCAGTACCCTCGGGAGACTTTTTAAACAGTGAAATCTTAAGAAAAAGCACAAAAATGTGAAAAATGTGGCACTAAATAGACTGTGAAAAGGACAGTGTTTACAGTCTGAGCTGACACAAGCAGGCAGAGCGTGAGCTTGTTCACCTCCGCTGGAAGCGTGTGGCCACTGAAGTTTCAGCCTGCTCCGTGCATGTCTGTGCATGTTCACACAGCACCACGGGTATTGGCCTGGGGGCAGCAAAGACATTTTAGCAAATAGCCAAATTTGTAAATACAGAGTCTGCAAATAATGAGGACTGTGTGTGTGTGTGTGTTGCGTGCAAATGGAAAACAATAAAATTGATCCCCAAAACTTGGTGACTTCTTCACCTTCACATGTGCCTGAGAGTTGACAACCCTGACCGTAACATTTTACCCACTGAAGGGACAGGTCCTATTTCTAAAAAGCGATGTCAGCTAATAGCCAACACTTCACATGAACCTCTAGGTTTTTGGTGTGTTTTTTTTTCTTTTTCCTTTCCTTTTGTTTCCTTACGTTCTGTTTGGTGGAAGAAGCCAGGTGAGTACACAGTGACCAGTATTCTGGGCTGATAACAGGCAGGCATTGTTGAAACAGCTAAAGCAAGCCTCCCTTCTGCCTAGGGCTGAGATCTTAGACTCTTAACTACCGAGAGCTGCCTTACTTGCCAGAACCATCAGCTGTTGCATTATTTCATCAGGCCACATAGGCAAGTTTTGATGTGTTTTATTTCTTTGTCCTAGTTCATGACATTTAAAAAATCCGTTCTGCTTGAATAATTTCTATTCTTGTCACATGGCATAGTGACTCACCTGGATCTGGAAGGAAAAACCAAATCATGTGTTACCATGAGGGGAACACCAGTAGAGAGGAACGTGGGTGCTTATACTCACCCATATTATGGATAAGTAAAATTGTGAAAAATGCCAGTATTTGGTAAATTTATTTGAACTTTGTAAATTTGTGGCAATAATGTACTTTTTTTTTTAACTTCATTCACTCATTTATTTTGAGAGCTGTTTTCTGACTCTCCCTAAGCCTTGCCACAGAGATGTAGGTGTTTTACGATGCTGTGATGAGGAGGAATAATGGTTTGGGGAAGATGGGAATAGAATTAGCATGGTCCCAAAACTCAAACTTCAATGAGTACAAGAAAAGCATTGGAAGAAGCATGGCTGAGAGCTGATCCTGGTCCTGGGAGGGCTAATTATTGGTTTGTCAGAAAAGTCATGATGTATTTTGTCTATGTTTTTCAAAGGTCATTTACTTATATAAAGAACAAAGATCAATCGATGATATATTGCCTGTTTTGTTTGATAACCTTTTGCCATCTTTCAGTGAGCTTCATAATTCCTCATTTATAGAAGGACATGTCTTTATCAGTGAAAAACGGAACAAGGTGCTGATTTACAGCCTCATCTGAATTGAACGTTATACCACGCAAGGAGTTTTGAAGAGAGTGAAATAAGTGGAAGTCTGATGGCACAAGGTCAGGCGAGTATGGTGGGTGTGGCAACACATCCCATCCAAGCCCCAATAATTTTTGATGGGTGATCAAACTTGTGTGTGGTCTCGTGTTGTCGCGATGGAATACAACTCCTTTACCATTAACGAGCTCTGAATGTTTCTGGATGATGGATTCATTCAAACTGTCCAGTTGCCGACAGTACACATTCAAATAGATTGTTTGGTTCCTTGGTAGGAACTCGAAAAAGATGACACCTTTAAAATTCCACCACACTGATAGTATAACCTTCCTCTGATGAATGTCTGCTTTTGATGTCGTTTGAGGCGAATCATCACGTGGGGACCAAGACCGTTTGGGCACCACATTGCTGTCAACAATCCACTTCTCATCACCAGTTATCAGTCACTTCAAAAAAGGATCGTTTTCCTCATGTTTAATGAGCATATTGCAGATGTTTATACACTGTCACATGAACTTACTTTGAGTTCATGCGGAACCCAAATATTGAACTAGCTTACATATCCCAGCTTCTTCAGGTGGTCATAAACGCTTGAATGATGGATGTTCAATGTTTCTGCAATCTCTTGTGTCGTGTAATGTGGGTTTGACTCAGTCAATGCCTTTATTTTGTCATCATCAACCTCCCTGGGCCTCCCTGACTGAGGAGCATCGTTGAGATCAAAATCACCAGCACAGAATTTCGTGAACCATCATTGGCACTGACGTTCTTGTAGAGCATTGTCACTGTAAACCTTATGCAACTTTTCACAAGCTTGATGTGCGTTCTTCCCTTTATGGAAGTAAAATAGTAAAATATGGCAAAACTGCATAGTTTGGTTTTCCATCTTCAACTTGTAAAATCTCCAAAACTCAACCAAATTGCTCAATTTTTTTAGAATGAAGCTATAATTGTCAGCTGCCAAATGACATAGCAATAACATAGATGTGAATGACTCTAGTACTTCCAAAAATGAACTAGTGCCATGTGTTGCAAACATGCGTCATGACTTTTCCAACAACCCAATACATAATACAGTTTGAAATGTTTTCTCTCATTCTCTAATTGCCTTTTCATTTTATTGATTGTTTTCTTTGCTGTTCAGAAGTGTTTTTGTTGGCTTGTTTAACAAAAATCTTCTGTGAAGGCTTTAGGTGTGTCTGGATTCAGGGGTTCAAATGATGTCCTTAAGAGTCAATTTCTTTTTCTCTTTCCTTCAGTTCTGCAGTTCACCCTGTTGGTTTTGCCCTTGTAGCACTAAGTTAGTTTATATACTAATGTTACAACAACTTCATCAGAAATGAGTTATTTTGTCATCTCAAGATTTCACAGAAATCCCAGAATTCAGTTTCTGTGTTTCTTTTTGGGCCAGATGCTCACTCATCCCTGAGTCAATAACACGAGTTCCGGGAATGTGATGCTCTCACAGGCCAGGCATCCATCACATGACCACTTGCAGAACCAGGGGTAGAGTTGATGCCGCCTGTATCACTTAGAATAAAAGTTGTGTAGGGTTCTTTCATCAGGGAAAATCAGAGTGCTTTTGTTAGAAGGAAAGTAAATGAACACTGAGCAGACAAAGCAATAAATGACCATTTTGAATTCATTTAAACCATTGGCTTGCTCTATGTTTAGTATTGTAGATATAGAAGTGCCTTGAAAACAACACATATAAATGTAATATTATTATGTAGAATTAACATTGTGTCTAAATAATATCAATTTATTAAATATACACATATTTATGTGTATGTAGATCTAATGCCTGCTTGTTCACTAGTTATTATGGAAGATAACAAGGTGATCAATAAATAATCATGTCCTCAAGGAACTCAGAATTTAGTGGGGATATTGGCAAGTAAAAACTAAATATTTATAACACGAGGTAGGAGGAAATAATTGCTAAAAGCAGTAGATGTGAGAAAGCACAGAGTGTTGGGATATTTTAATTTTGAGCAAAGAGAGTTTAGAATATAAAATCAGTGCCTTAGAAAAACCAAAAGAAGATCTTACAGTTCTTGAAGAGAGCACTGCTAAGCAAAGGGGCAGGAGAAAAGAGAAATAAAAAGAGGAAGAAGTGGATAACAGAGCTGGAGACGAAGGGGATAAAAAGAGAGGAATAGTAATATAAAAAGGGGAATGCAGTCCCTGGAGGGGTGTCATAACATGGAGGGGTTACTCCTCATGGTTTCAACCCTGGTTCAGAATTAACTAAGGGAATCATAAGACATAGGGAAGTACTGCTTCTTTCTTGACCTTAAGGAGCAGTTTCTGTAGCCAGGGCCCCAGGCATGCTTGGACATGTCAACATGCTCCATCTGGGACTTTGAAGTGCAGGACTGACATGATTCCTTGAAGATTCAGAAGAGTGTTTGTTAATATGCTGCCTTTTATTTCTCTCTCCAAACATCTGTGATCCCAAACTAATACTTTGCTCTTTATGTGTTACATTATGCTTTCTACTGAATAATATTTTATGTACATTGCACACCAAGGTTGCATAATTTAGGAATAGGACGTTCTTGAAATTTGAATTGTTTCCTTAAATTTATAGAATATCATGGTCCATTAATATCTCATTTATCAGGATGTCACTTAACCAGGGACATCAACCATTGGGAGATAAGTTTACAACCAAGGAAAGAGAACTCTGAGAAGTCAAAAGTGTGGCTGTAGTTTCCAGTAACTAAAACTCCTGCACTTTACTCTTGGGAGAGTCTTTAAAGGCTGGTTTACAATCATATTGCGCGCACGCACACACATATACATGGACTCTCTTTTAAAAATCTAGAGGGATTTTGGGGTCGTGGTGAAGGATTCCTAGAGCCACCAGCCTAAGATGATATCAAACAACTGAAAATGAAAAGGAGACTAAAAATCTGTTTAAAAAAAAACAAAAACAAATCAAAATGTATAACAATATTAGGATACCAAGATTACCACATATACACAAGTTCCGGATTAGAGACCTGTGTTATCAAAAGCTCTCATGTTTCATACCTTCTGTTTTAAAAGGCAAAAAGAAAAAAAAAGTCATATACTTATATATGTAATTTTATGACTTATATATTATACTATTTATTATATTATAATATAATATTTAATATATTAAAATTATATATATATACACATATATATGTGTGTGTGTGTGTATATATATATATATACACACACACACACACACACACACACACATACATCTGAGAAGTTTTTAAGAAGTTGATGCTTCATGGGGTAAATTTCGGTTATTTGAAAAATTCATTCACCTGTGTCTTTCTGTTCTCTGACTGTATCTGTTAAATGAGACATGGCATTTTGTGATTTAATCTGCTGAGAGCTGATATTTCATATATGAAGGAGTATGACTGGGGAAGAGACAGTGGTACATATATTTTTTAAAAAAGCATCTTTTTGTGTTTTTCATTTCAGGTTCTTTACTAGCAAACCAGCACATTAGGAACTGGTTTAATCACTTTCTCATTAGCAGGGCCATTACAGCTAATAAAATATGCTTAACATTTTGTCACAAATGTTCCTTCCTGAGGACGGAAATGATTTTCTTCATGATGTGAAGCTGGGGTGCTGGGGTATGAACCTCAGTGGAGACCTGAGCTGAGGCTGGAAGGTTTATTGGGCCGCCAGAGTCATAAACGGGTGAGATCACAGGGCCACATCCCAGGGCTCCTGACTATCCCTCCCTTGTCTGCTGGAGTCCTTCATTGCTTAGAGTTTGCTAAAAAGGAAACTAATACCTAGCAACAAGCCTGTGGTTACTCAAATGGGCTTATAATTTAAAGGTCTTTGCAAATCTCCGTAGTGATGAATACAAGCACACCTTTCATGTTCAGTGTGTAATGTTAAGGCAGTTGTAAACTCTCTGGCATTACCATAGAAGGAAAGAGTCGAATTTCCTCCAGATTCCTGTGCAGTGCCTTTTAGATATACATTTAATTATAGTCTCAAGTCAGCTTTGTTAACATTCAGTATTCTTGTTGGAGGGTGACTCTTCATTGCCAGATCTCCTCACCAATCTTTCCTTGTGTCCATTTGAGACTCAAAGAATGAAGAGTCATGAATGGGATAAATGTTTGTATTCTATTTTATTATTATAGTTACAAATTAAAATAATTTGGTTAAAGGATGGGGAATATTGACTGCAGTTGAACCTTGGCTGACCTCTAATTTGACTTAGTGCTTGAAATTCACAACTTGGAATATTTCAGCAGAGAAACATGTTATTTTGACTAGTGGAAGGCAGTGGAATGCCTTTTTCTTTTGCCTCACACAAGCCTGGCCTTATAGGGAGAAAGTGGGACATTCTTCATTAGACTGAAATTAGTTCAATTCCAGGTTTGATATCCTTCCCTAAAAAGTTAGGTTGGAAAAGTTTATTCAGCTCTCAAGAGCAGACTTTATCCTCCCAAAGTATAGTTTGCCAGGAATTGGACTCCTTTTGAAAGATATTAATGGTTCAGGTCAAAAGCTTTCCAAAAAGTAAGGGTAAAAGAAAACAGTTTGCTTCTTTACAAATAGTCTTCAAAAAGCATCCATTCTTATCAAAAACATTTCTCCTGTGGTTCGGCAGATGCCAAGGATCTCAGATTTTCAAGATTTTAGAGATGACTATCTCCTTTGCAGACCCACCCAGTTATTCATATTGCCCTTGATTTACTCTGAGGCACATTAAAGGGTGCAGAAAGCCCCAATGCCAGCAGGTGCTCAAAGCCGGTGTGCATTGTTTCCATCTAAAGCGGGAAATACCATGATGCCTTGTTTGCTTCTTCAAAACAGTTTTTCAGAGCCTGAAATGAGGTTTTGTAAACAGTACTGTAAACCAGGTAATTTCATAACTGAAGCTTAATAATTTTAATGTTCATCTTAGATCCTTCAACCCCATGGCTTGTATTTGGGATAATAATGTGGTGTCAAAGATTGACTCTGAAGAAAAAAAAAATCCAAAATGGATGTTCCTGATTTAGAAAAAGGAAGGTTTTCTGGAGAAATGAGAAAGTGTTTGATTTTTCTAGCTTTTATCCTCTGGTACAGATATACTGCTGAGGCAGACGAAGTGCTTTTTTCCTCAGGTGCCAACATCACCCTTTAATGCTAAGCCATTAACTGTAGTTAAAAAGTGACCCTCCAGTGAGAATGCAGGAACTGGATTGAGCATCGCCTGTAATCTCTTATAAAGAACCCAGGAATCGGACCTTCAGAAGCAGGGAAAGAAGAAGAAGTAAATTCAGAGTAGATCTTTTAGAATAGAGAGTCAGGAACTTGATTACTGTGGGGTCCTAAACGGTAGACGAAAGGGGCATAGCTGGCCAGGAAGGTGCCTAAGCAGGTACCTCCTGAGTGGTGCAGAATGTGAACTGCAGGGGACATGTTGGGTCCAGAAGAGTCAGTGGCTGCTCAACTCCAGCCAACTTAGGCTTCACAGAAATGTGGGGTGCAGCGATGCTTGATCTATGAAATGTTTTCAAAAGAAGATAAGGGTTTAAACTTTATATAGAACTTCCCCATATATAAACGCTTGTCCCTATTGATAAAAACATTATGTGGCCAAGTCAAGCATGATTTAGGCCCTTTTGCACTTTCAGGTTTAGAATATCAATGTTCTCACACTAAACTTAATATAAAATTACATTGTTCAAGTAAACATGCTGTAGTACCACAAAACACAACCCGTGTGTGTGTGCGTGTGTGTGTGTATATATGTGTGTGTGTGTGTGTGTGCACGCGTGTGTATATATATGTGTGTGTGTGTGTGTGTGTTTGTGTGTGTGTGTTCTTTTTTTGGGGGCGGGTGGTAAAGATAGAACTGGCCTTCTCATATACATCATATATAAGAAAGAAATTGCCCCAGGGTTAATGGGGACAGGACAAATCCAGAAATCAGGAATTGTGGCATCTCTCTCTGTGCCTTTCCGAGGACACATGGTCTTGGGTTTCTGCCTTTTCAGGCACATTCACTTCTCACTGCAAACTATTTCCTGTTTATTTCCAGGTGTTGCTAGCCCACAGCTTGAGGCATGTACATGGCTTTGTTCAGCTGAGTTTTTACACTATATGACTTTAGCCCTAGAACCTACCAGTTAGAAAGGGTAGTCTCTATGGTTCAGTCTAGAAAATCTGGTTGGCAGAGCCAAGCCTATGGATTGGTTCCTTTTGGACAAAGAGCCTTCTGCTGGCCCAATCAGCAATAGCTGAATGAGGATTGGGGTAGATTGAGGCAGAGCTGAATGTAACCCTCTGAAAAGTCCATGGGCAGGTCAGATTAAAACAAGAGGAGAAGTTAGGCGTGGAAGCAGATTGATTGACATCATATATACTGAGATATGAATGCTGACATTTTAGATTTTAAATGTTGACAAATTTAAATTTAAGAAGAATGTGTGATCACTGAAGAAAGTGTGAGAAATTCTTCAAAAGGAAAACATAACAAAATCACATAATCTTGATACCCAGAGCCAAATACAAACATTTTGGTATATTTACTTCCAGTCTTTTCTCACTATGTATAGATCTCAAAATACTATATTTAATAAGAGAAGATCCTGAAAGGATGGGAATGAGCAAATCCATTTCTGTATTATTTGTGGATTAAAATGAATTATAATCACTTAAAATGTTTAAATAATACATTTTAAGAAAGACTTAGAATATGCATGATCTTACATCTAGTAATTTCTTATTTAAGGATTTACCCTGAAGAAATTCTCAGAGATGTGTATAAGGCAGATATATAAAGATATTCATCAGTGCATTATTGATCATAGTCAGAAATGGGAAACACCTGAAATATCCAACAATAAAAGATTAATTAAGAAGAGTATAAAACAGGTACCAGATGGAATATTTTGTGACCAATAAACAATTTTTGGAGAAATATATATGCTGAAGTAAAAATGTACACAATAAATTGTTAAGCAGTTTGCAAAATTATATGTGCAGCTAAGCATATTTTTGTATAAAATTATATGCACATTGAAAGAACTTGGAGGACTTTCAGCAAAACGTTAATGATTATCTCTAGGTAGTAGGATAATGAATTATTTTAACTTTTTGCTTTTTAATATTTTCCAATATTTCTGTATTGAGCATGTATATGTGTTACCTTTTTTTAAATTTTTTTATTATTATTTTTTAATTTATTTTTTTATTGTTAGTTTCAGGTGTACAGAACAATGCAATAGTTACCCTTTTCACCCTCACCAGGTAACAACACCCCTCCCCCCATCTATTGCCGTCCCACCCCCGATATCATGCTTATCTATTACAATTCCATTGAATCCATTCCCGCTCTCTACTCCATGTCCCGAGACTATATGTATATATAATTAT
>NW_017731389.1:3155352-3177456 GCF_001890085.2 Hipposideros armiger | reverse complement strand
AGGGTTCCCTTTTCCCCACAGCCTCGCCAGCATTTGTTGTTTGTTGATTTATTGATGATAGCCATTCTGACCGGGGTGAAGTGGTATCTCATTGTGGTTTTAATTTGCATTTCCCTAATGCTAAGTGATGTTGAACTTTTTTCATATGCCTTTTGGCCATCTGTATGTCCTCTTTGGAGAAACGTCTCTTCATATCCTCTGCCCATTTTTTAATTGGGTTGTTTGTTTTTTTGGTGTGGAGTTGCATGAGCATTTTAAAAAATATGGAACACTTCACGAATTTGCGTGTCATCCTTGTGCAGGGGCCATGCTAATCTTCTCTGTATCGTTCCGATTTTAGTATATGTGCTGCCAAAGCGAGCACTATATGTGTTTATAATGGGTAAACAAAGACACCCAAAACACATGATGAATAAGAAAATGAATTTGGTGGCATAGAACTGTGTGAAAATTATGGCAAGAGAAATTTCAGCAGTTTCCAAGCTCAGAAAAGAGGAAGGTTGACACAGGGGTTCCTTGATGAGAACTGCTCCACCATGCGCGTAAAACCCAAAACATATGCACCTCCTCCCTTGCCTCATAAGTGCATCATACGGAATTGAAATGCATTCTCTTTTTCTTTGGTAACTGAGATCCTTTAAGTTCTCCTTCTTAGATTTTTCCTGCAGAGAGCTTTTCTTCTTTATACTAAAAATAATAATAATATGTCTGCATTATGTAAAGTCAGGAAAATATTCAAAGGTACAAAGAAGAGAGAAAAGAAATTCCTGCTAGTCCTACAGGGTTGCCTTTCTGCACCTTAGTCGAGGGAGATTGATATGTGTCTGTACCGGGTGGGCATGCTTGGGAGCTTACTCTTTCAATTAGGTCAGAAATGGAGTGAGATGTTCAAATGTGTGTTTCCTCTCTCCTGTGAGGTAAAATGTAGCAAAACAACAATAACAGCAGTAGTAGGAGCAGCAAGCAGCAATCCTGACTAAGGGTTCTACCACAGGATTCTAAAGAATCAGGAATTGACTTCATTTGTAATAAGCGCAGCATATTTTCAAAGGTTAAATGCTAAAATTCTTCGCGAGCATATCTGATTCTGCAGGTCAGATGACATTATTTTCCTTCATTTATCTCTACCACTTTGTCTTTAATTCAGATATAGATTGTTATCAAACAGGTAAACATGGCTTTTAAGGAGGTTTGGAATGGCTGGGAAATCACCCCCATGATGTTGCAATGTTGAGAATGTTGAGCATCCACAAAAAAAAAGGCAGAGGTATCACCTCAGATGGTTTGAGATTGAGGTAGACAAAAGCTATGTTTTCCCTTAATGTTACATTAAAATTAATGTATATGTTTAATGCTCATGGTTTAAAAAAGTCAAATAGTATAGAAATACTCAGAAGGAACAGTAGTAATTCTTTGCTTCTGGTTAGTTCCTTGCTATATAGTTTCACTTCTCTGAGCTAACCACTTATCATTGTTTTGCTCTTGTCTGTTCATGTGATTTTTTCTCCATTTCTCCAAGTAAAATGCTTGTATTGCTGTTTCTTAATTTACCTTTCTTAATTTATCTGTATTCTGTCTATTACAATACACAAGGATTTTGTGTAATACTGGCTTAATAGTACTGGACTCTGTATCTACCTCCTCACCTCTATCCAAAATCACTCTCAGTTCCTTCACAGGTCATTTTTTAAGCTTCCAGCAATATTAACCTGCCATTTCTTGTTGCATCATAATTAACAATATTTACTGACATCCTACTATGAAGAGAATGATATCAGTGTTTTCATAGTTTCCTCCATCTCTATTCTTCATCCCATTCTATCCTGGGTCATTTACAAGTTTGCTTTTACACTGGGAAGGTTGAGAATGTATACATTCTATTTAGTAATTATAGTACAGTATCCCATAGTTTGTCTATAAGTTGATTCTACAAATTGAAAATAAAGGTAATTTATATTATTTCGACAAGGTGTAACGATTTTCTATCTCAATGTGTTTGTCCTACTCTCTGGGAGAGTTGCTTGATTTAATATTACAATGCATCTGTTGATTTAAAAAAATGACAATTTTTGGATTTCTAAGAGTTTTTTGTCTTTGCACTTTATTCATAGCATCCTCTTCTTGGTTTATGGTTTCAGTACCTTCTCAGTCCTCTCTGTGAAGACCAGTTGGAAATAGTTTTTTATCTTTCTCCCTCTCTCCCTCTCCCTCTCTTCCTCTCTCCCCATGAATTACCCAAAATTTATTTTTGTCTGTAGTCTTTATTTTGCAAATTTCAGCCTTTCTTAAATGTATCATTGGTGAACCTTGTGTATGTGAGTGGGACTTGATGAAGGGGAAGGAATCAATTATGGAGAGAGGGGAGGAATCCAAAGATTATACATGGGCCTCCTAAGTGTCAGAAAAAGGCAGGAATTGTTCAAGGGTGCTAATTTCGACATTGACTGTCAAGCTTTTCCACAGTTAATTTATTCAACATACGCAGAGGACACAACCCCCTTTTCCCCCTTGCCCTGCTCTGGGAGACAAATACCTCACTTTAGAGTGTTCTGCATGCAGGTAGGTGAGAGAGTGTTGACTCTTCCATCTGTAGACTGTCAGTTAATCCTCATTTCAAGCCTATTCTGCCCTCCATCATATCGGGTGTTTCTGCGTTCTCCAGAGCAAATCTGTTCTCTTATTGATTGCAGTCTATTTCATCAGTATTCTTGGTTGTGGTTTTTTCCATCTTTCTCCACCAGTCTTCAGATTTGTTAATCTGCTTTTCTTGTCACACAGAAAGTTTATGAAATCTCTTACTGGTAATTCCACATTCATTCTCTTTGTTGTGAGCTTATTCTTTCAGCATTTTTCAGTACGATGGTGTCTCGAAAGGGAGAGGATATAAAGGAAGATGCCATATTGAGATGTAAACAGCCAGTGTACTTTTAACTAAGATATTTTCTGGAGTTTAAGTTCAGAAGGACCAGAGGCTCTCAATATCCCGGCAAGATGAATACGAAACAAGAGTTAATATGATACACAGGCTTCATATGGTGTCAGGCTTCCGCGTGTTGCCTTAGAAGAGAAGAAGGATATACTTTTTGATTGAGTGAGACTGGTGATTCGTTGAATGTGAAAGGTGAATTTTGATTTAGAAATTCACAGTCATGAATTCTATCCAGTTGATGTATTCAGAAAAGCAATAGCTGACAACTGTGATTTATGCTGTGGAGCAAAACCAGACAGTGATGTTTTAAATAACAGAATCTAGTGTTTGTAATAGATGGGTGAAATGAAGAGAACACACTAGTATATACTGACTAAGACTTCAAAATGTTAAGACACATCATAGTTTCCTGAATGACAGAATTAGGGACTCAAAATGTGCACAATTGACATAGTGGATCTTCTAATAACCCTTTAAAAACTAAAGACTCCCATATCTAAATACAACGGAGAGTGCTACAGTTTACAAAAGGCAGACAGTTTTGGCTTGATTTTGGCAAGGCATGTTCCAAAAGAACAGACTGGCACTTCTTCAATTTATTTTACCTATACTCTTATTTTTTTATAGGGCATTTACTAATGACAGCTATCATTTTCTGAGTGTCTACTTTATGCCAGTACCATACTATAATAGATACTTTACATATATTACTAAGTTTCTAGTATAACATATTCCTTTTCAATGTATCTGAATAACTATTAATATATTGATGATGTATATTTATTGATAGAATTCATTGTAAATTCAATTAACAGTCTCATTCTTTCAGATGCACCACTTATATCCAACGACAAAACTCTTGAGAGAGCAATATCTAGTTGTCTGCATGAAATGAAGGTTTATAAGGTACAAGCAGTTTTTGTGAAATGTCTTTTTATGAGGCTTCAAATCTGCATATAATTTTTACACAGACTTCTATGCTCTCTATTATTTCAAAATAGGTGATAACATTTTAGCATTATAAATTGTAAAAACTATAAGATTGAATTAAAAAAATAAGTAATAAATAAATGCCAAGAAAAGTTACTCTTCAAGCTGCCTCTCCTTTTCATCTTTTGGTGCTGACATTAGAATTGATAGGCACGGTTTTCACATGATGGTTGTTCATTGGCGGGTTTGGTCATGTGAACCCCGGCTACAGGTTCTGGACACAGTGCAAAGCACACTCAGACATGTTTGGATTAGAAATCTCCCTCTACTCCTAAAAATAGATATAATTTTACATGTTTTGCAGAGGGAGAAAGAGAAGACCAAAGCATCTAGGCACTTTGTCAAGGATGTAAATGCCAGCTCAGGGATGGAGTCAGGATTCACACCAATGCTAGTTTAACGATGGCTTCAAATGCAGATCTGGGAATATAGAACCTGGTTCCTTTTACCACCCTGCCTGGATCTTCCAGACAAGAGGCTGGCTGAAGCTATTTGGCCCCTTGAGAGGCCCCTCACCTTAGTTAACAAAGGAAAGGTAAGGAAAAATATCTTATTTTTATGATTGACCCTCCAAAGGTATCCTTTATATGCCTGCCTGGTGGATCCAATAATGAATGTCACCATTAGCTTCCCATCCTGTAGAGTCCACACCGCATAAGAAAGGTAAGCCAGTGAAGCACTGGTGATCCTCAGAAGAAATTCTTTATCAAAATATTGCATTGTGATTGCTATGAAACCTGACTGTCAGCATACTTTAAAAGTTATCTAATTTGAGCCAAAGCATAGACAAGATGCAATTATTCGCCATCAGCTCAGCTGAAAGGATGGCTGGATCCTTTTGAAATTTGAGTCTGAAAACCCAAAGTCTGATCTGTCAGGGCGCATCATAACTGGGCTGCAGAGATGTGCTTCCATTTTCATTTCTCAGAGCATCGCACTACTTCTTTGATCTTGGGGCTCTTTTCTTTCTGCACATCCTTGACAATGTGAAGATCTCTACACTCCAGTCCAGGCAAAATACCCCAGTTCTGTCTCAGCAACGTGCGGGTCTCCTACTGACAGTACTAGTGGCTCTCCTGGCCCGTCACCATATTGTCCTCATAGCCCCCAGTACCTTTGGCCCAAGCATAACTTTACAACATGTTCCTTGTGCTGGGGTGCCGGATATGTCCTTCCATGAAGGTACACTGGCCCCTCTGCTACACTGACTGCTTTTAAGCTGCACCTTAACATAGAAATATTTCTTCTTAAATAAAGTATGTTAATTTTAATAGGATTCCTCTTGTTATTTAATTTTGGTCCCTGAAGGCTAGCTCCTGGCCTTGGAAGAAAATTCTTTAGATTTAGATTAAATAGATATGCTTTTGTGTAATGAACAATTTAAATCAGAGTGAGGGGTTTAAAGTTGCTCTTGTGTCAGAACTCAGATTAAACTCTGTAAGGATATACTGTTTACATATATGCTTATGTACGCCTATAGCAAAATATATGAGATGTATATTTTATATATACATATAAACTGAATTTATCTTTTATATAATAATCTACTGAGTAAATGCTCCCCAGTGGGGCTGATTTGAGTCTCAGGGTCATCCTCACAAAGTTGTTGATGATAATCCTTCAGAAGCATCACTAAGTGTAGAGCCCTGTGCTGGCCCAGTCCATGCCCTTGCTTTAGAGGTGTGTGGCATCTCATGTAGCATGAAGATCTGCTGACTGGGATTTCTGTTTCATGCCTCAAGGCTCTTAGAACTAACTGCTGAATTTTGTTAGATTTTTCGTATGTATGTGACCAAAGTATGGTCTTTGAATAGTGTATTTTTTGCATGAGTTATCTATAGATTTTTAATTTATCAGCACCTTTGTGATAGGGTAGTATGTTAAATACCTGAAGGAGTGTCTGGCATCCTGTGAGAACCATGTGAGTGTTTTGACTCTGAAGTTAGACCTCTTGCATTTGAAGTCCAGCTCTGCCACTTTCCAATTTGATCGTCTTGGCAGGTTCTAGTGCCTCAGTTTCCACATATATAAAATGGAGATAATAATAGAATTACCTTATAGGGTGAGATTAAACGCACTAAAGTATGTAAAATGCTTCAAATGTCACCCCGCACAACAAAAGCACAATGTGTTTGCTATATTTTATCGGTGGTTCTAGAATTACTATTGTTACCGGAAGCTTTGCATTTATTTATGGAGCCTAGGCCGCAGCCCCCTGCCTAAACTCTCCATACTGTCCTTACCTCTGGAATTTCCTATGAAAGCTACCCTTAGCTTTACGCCCTTGGCCTGGCCCAACTGGACCATGTTGTAGACCATCTCTTTGCCTTCAGTTCTTCTTTGAAAACTCCAACGACTTCACTTTGTGGCTTTTCCTTGCTTCCCAGACCTGTCTTCACGCAGAAAAATGTTCTTTACCCCAGTCATTCTAACATTAGATCAGCTCGTACACTTCCATGTGTGACATTGGCCCTCAGACTCTGGCCTGGGGGGACCTTTGGACCCGATGAGAGGTGTGGCACGGTGGCGTGTGTGTGTGTGTGTGTGTGTGTGTGTGTGTGTGTGTGTGTGTGTGTGTGTGTGTGTGTGTGGTGGTAGTGCAGGTGCAGATGGATGATATACTTTGCAAAATGCTGGCTGCTGGCTGTATTGCTGAACTGTGGGATCCATCTCTCTAACACAAGAGGTCTTTATCTTTTGTCTTAGCCTTGCTTTTATTTCTGCTCTGATTAGCATTATCTGCAAGCTGTTTGGGGTGGGGGGATATTTTAAACTCTCTTTTGTAGGAAGACTTACTGACTGCTTGGAGTCCAAGCTGAAGGTGGCTCCCTCACTGTACAGCATAAGAAACTTCCTGTGTAATACCTTTTAGTACCTCCTGGCATGACTCTGAGGGCACCTCATGCACAGTATGGTATGAACTACACTATCAAGTGTCGCCACAATCCTTACCACAGCCATATGAAGTATTAGTATTATTTAATGGATAAAGAAATGGAGGGTATGACTAGGAAGTATGTGTGGTCACCACTGCATTCTGGCTGCCTGAGGACATTCCTCAGGGTCTTGCTACCAGAGTTTGAAACACCTCCTCTCCATGACCTTCTATAAACTAGATGGTCAACATGCTCAGCTTCTGGGAGAAGGACGCTGGATCAGCAGCTAAGGAAGAGGCCCTGAGCACAGCCACTTAAAAAGTTTCCCTTATAGGGAGTTGAGAAAGCAAGAGGTATTACCTGTCCTGTCCTCACAGATACAGGAGAATTGGACAATAAATGAGAGGATTTTTTTCTCTTTTTTTGTCTTCCAGAGAGCAAGTAAGCTTACAGTCTCCGAAGCTGGGCATTTCTTGTCCTTGGGGAAATTACCAGTTCTTTGTTTTTTGAAAATGTAGATTCACCAGAGGGAATGGATCATCTGAGAGGGAGGAGGCCTCCAAAGAATAGAGGAAATAGATGTGATTTGACCCTGGAAGGAGAGAGATGGATTTTCTCACTTCAGTCCCAAGATGGCTGCATCCCAAATGGGAATGAAAGCATAAGTGCCTGAAAAGCCACACACTAGATCCTAGCCATCGCAAAACATTCTGTGCCTGAGTTTGGCAAGAGGCAGGGGAAACGTTTGCCTTCAGACGGCCTCTCTCTCTCTCTCTCTGTGTGTGTGTGTGTGTGTGTGTGTGTGTGTGGGATGTTGAGCAACTCAAGACAGTCATGAAGATCTGAAGGCAAGAGGCCTCTTTCCCCAATGTTAAGGATTGGAAATGCCCTATGGGTCTATTGAATAACCCCTGACAGAGGGGGAGGGCCTCTCTACATATGTCTAATTAGTGAGGGGCTTAGCACCATAGTAAAATTGACTTAGAACAAATAAAATAAGGTGACATTTCCTGCTTCTGATTGTCAAGCTCATTGATACCCATTAGATATCTATCAATAAAACTCAGTCATTATCATTTGGTTTTATTATTCTTTACAGATCCAAACTTAGCTCTGGCACCGAGGGCTGAGGAACTAGGAAAGGAAGGAAGGATAGAGGATATTGTAAAGGAAAGTAGGTGGAAAGAAAGAAGGGAGGGAGAAGAGAGTGCACTGCAGGGCAGGTAAGGGAGGATGAGCGGTACAGCTGACAGACTGTGAGTTGTGGGCGGACATTTGTACTGGGGTGATTGTGTGTAGTTTGTGTGTGGGAGCGACTAGAGTTTTCTATAATGGATGGGATAAGAAATGGGGAAGGCAACGGGCTTAGCACCATTGTCTAATTTTGGATGTGGTTGAGAATTCCCATGGTTGTTCAGGGCCAGAATCTCCAGGTTGCTCATGACCCTAGTTTTTGAGAGGCATGATAGTTCTTCATGCCCACTGGCAACATCACAGTGCTGCAGCTTCACTAATGCCTCCAGGCTCTTGATGAATAAGAAAGACGAAGACAAAGGTAACATCTTACTGAGAAGTTGATTTGCTGTGGAGTGCCTGCCTAGTTCATTCTTTCTTCTTTTGGAACTGACCCCAGCTGCAGCGTTGGCTGAAAGGCTAGGCCATGGACCTCATGATACAGCTAGCTGCCTTCCCTGTTTCCTACCCCTCCACAACCCCTTGTATCAGAGGTAAACCCAATTTGTCAGAGACAAACCAGATTCTCTGTCTTGCGAGTCTGGTGTCAAAGACATAGAGCCTGCATTCATAGAGTGGTGCATGCTTGAATGCAGAAATTGCATAGCAATAAGGCTGGGATGGGGTACATTTTCAGCCATGGGCCTTAATAGGTAAAGAAGGCTTGTCCTCAAGAGGAAGCAGGTGAGGGTAGGAGACAAGCAGAGAGAAGCAGGGAAGAGAGACCAGTAGACTTAAGAGGGAGAAACTGAGAGGAACAGTGTCTTGGGCACTGATGACTTCTCAGTTCCTGGGTCATCAAAAGACCTGTCCTTGAACTTTCCCCATATCATTTCCAATTGTCCTCCTTGAGTGGGCATCTGTTGCTTGAATCTGTAATTTCTGATGAAGAAGAAAAGCTATCATTTAATGAGTTGGCTATATAAATAGGGGGCTTACCGAATGTGCCTGGCTCTGTCCCAGGCCTGTGCAGATACACAGAGAAATCATACTTGTGAGGAGGTACTCTAATCTTAGGGAAAATAAATGTTTATTGAGCCAAATTTTGATGTCAGTCACTGTGTCAGATGCCTTACAAATCTCTTTAATCCTTACAAAAATCCTGCAAGAAATGTAGTCATTATCCCCATTTTATAGATGAAGACCCAGAGACCCAGAAAAGCTAGCTTTCAATTTACATAAAAGACTCAGGAATCAAAATCATATTCTTTGTTTCATTCTACCATGCTCTCATCTGACTTCATTTAAACTGGAATATTGAAATTTTTTTCTCCCCATGGTATTGCTTTAAAACTTCTCACAGTTTGCTAGCCTTGAGAAGTAAGTAGGGGCTATTTTTGAAGTTAGAATTGTTATTCATGATTCTCTGGGAACTTATGAATAATTTTTATCTGCACTTCTAATCTGGGACCCTCAGACTCTGAAATAGTTTTGAAACTGTTGAGAAAGTATTCTTGAAACCAAGGAGATTCAGAGGACGCTAAAAGAATCTGAGTGAATTTAGGAAGAATGCAGAGTAATTATCCTGAAGAGCCCAATAATTCCTTCCAGTATATTATTAGCTGAGTTCCTCTCAGGAGCCATTCAGTTGGCCATGATTACATAACTTAAGAAATTACTGGAAGAATGTAAAACATTACTTATGAGACTTAAAATTTAAGAGGGAAAAAATTATCTTGGAATCTGCCCTGAGGACATTTTGAATAGATTCCAGGCACACCATACTGTTCTTTACTGATTGATGTTCTGTTTAGTTAAATCCTGCTGTTTTGCAGTTTCAGTGCCATCCTATAACTTCATAGAAATTCCCAGAGGCAAAATTAGCATCTGTCCCTTATTCTCCATCACCTTAAAGAATTATTGTTGAGGACTGTAAGAAAATGTTTTAGGAAATTATGAGATGCTTTAATCTGTCTATCAGAAATTTCTCCAATTCTTAAGGACATTTTAAAGGAAATTTCAGAAGGAGCTTAAACTAGGGATAAAATTACAGTACTTAAACTCTATGTTGAACATGCACTTAGCCTCTGAAGGATACTAAATATCTGTGGATTTAGAAACGTATTTTCCAGGGAGAAAATGGTGATTTGAGCTTCTTTGCTTTAATGCAAACTCTAAAGCCTGGTTCCTATGGTTTTTGATCACACGACATGAATGGAGAGACCTACTCAGTAAATTTAGCTGTAAGTGACCCTATTAAGGGATGCTTGTGAAATGCAGGCTTTCAGTTTATTATAAATAGCCAACAGGTTTTCAGTTGGAACTCCCCTGAGAGAGATCCACTTTCGCATCAGATTTTCATTAAGATCTATTTGCCTGAACCTCCGTCTGTTACTCTGCTCTTGGAATGTCTTGAGAATCAATCATTCCATTTTATTGGCCGGAATGTCAGGCGAATATAAAAATACAAGGCAAAAGGTTTGCGATCAGTTAACCATAACAAGCACTCCTTACGTTTGTTTTTGTGTAGATGTGGCTTTTAGCCACGGAAGCAAAACATGCTGGTGCTCACTTCAGTGGGAGATGTGAGGATGACAAGTTGGCTTCATTTGTAATAGCTACAGGCTCTGTCGTATAATGATTATTTTTCATAAATTTCTTCTAGGGTCAGAATCACTCCCATGATATGCTGTAGCACTCATCTCTGAAAGTTAATGCCATTTAAGTACAGCCATAGACTAAGAACTGAATCTGCTGGTTTCTCATTACTAACATTTCTCTGACTCTTCTTCATTGGGGTAGAATTAAGCATGAATGGGAACTCTGAAAAAGATGCAAACATTCACATGAATTACTTGAAAATTGGAAGTGGCCTTCCTTTTGCAAGATTCCTAACACTCTTTGGCCTCTGAGGCTGAAGGGCAAAAATTTTTATCCGTTTTCCTTTTCCTGCTTTATTAACTAAAATTGATTCAAGTATTTGCCAAGTATAATTCAGACTTTCTGGGTGCAGGCCAAGTTCTCACACGAAGCATTATGAATTTGCAATGAATTCATAACATTTAGTATTCATGGTAATAACACTGATCATTATGAAAAGATTTAATATTCATGAGGGTTACAGTGTTATTTTCTCAGGTGCCATGATAGTTTTTAATGATAATTCAGCATTTCTTCATAGGCAGTTGGCATAATAGAATGTGATCCTAGAGTTTTGGTTAAAGGATATTAGAAGAACGAAAGCAGGGCATTAATATAAATTTTAAAACTTGATCTTCCATGAGAGCATTTGATCAGTATTATTCTGTATTATTGAAACAAGCTGTCTCTGTTAAATGGTTCTGAAAAGTCAAACAAATCTCTTCATTGAGTACGCAAACTGATGACGGATGTAGTTCACAATTTAAAGGGGCATGAAAAACAAAAATATCTGCAAGTCCATTTTTTTTTTGGAGGGGGGGAGTACTTTTTAGTATTTGTGTCATCCTTGGCCTTTGTGTCCTTAAATTTGCTTTTACCAATGCATACACTTCAGAGTATTTTTTTTTCCAGTATGCCATCTGTTTCTTTGCAATTGGGGATGGTTGAATAATTTCCTGAGGAATTGCTGACAAGATGTGGCCCAGGAACAGTTATCCAGCAGGACCAGATTTCTCATTAAAATTGCTAAGCTCAGCTGTGTTACAGCAAGCTCTTGATTTAAGGTGGTCACCCTGGGCCAGCGAAGGTCAGTGGCCAGTAGCTACCCATTTTTTTCTAAAAATAGGACAGTGAAATCTGTATACACATTGTACATGCTCCCATGTACAGGACCATTTAGATGAGAAACTGTCACTTGTCCCAAAGGGTTTTTTTTTTTTTTTTGACTATCCTTGTTTACCTTCACATGGTAGTGTCTCTTATCCCCTGAGGTGACTGGGGGCGGGGGCATCTCCCATCATACCTATTTTACCTCAGACTACTGGCCTTTTCTTCCCCAGTGCACAGATGAACTGGGAGATGTATTTGCTTTTCCGGAATTTTCTACGATTCTTTTATCAGAGCCTGACCCTCCTCCCAGTTGTCCTGGAACTGCTGACTGACAGAACAGGAGGCCTCTAGAATCAGCAAGCGTCCCAGGAAGGGTGCATTGAAACATGGACTTGACCTGTATTACCTCACTTCATATCCACAACCACCCTATGACTCAAATATTATTTTTCTCAGTTTACAGATGAAAATACTGAGTCACAGAGCATTTAATAACTTGTCTGAAGTCACACAGCTAATGGATATTAGACCATGGATTTGTGCTCTACTGCCAGTTTTCTTCATCGCGTACAAAACATATAGTCTCATAATCCTATATCCCTAGATTGTGTGCATTTCAGAATGTATTCAACCGATCACCAAGATCAAATGCATCAGGGCTGTTAAAAATAAAATCCCTGCCCCCCACCTCAGACTTACTGAATCAGACTCTCTGGCTTGGTGGGCGCCTGGAGTTTTTAACAAGCTCTCCCGGTAATTCTGATGTATACTAAAATATGAGAGCTACTGTCCTACAGCATAATAAATGTGATTTAATTAATTAGTTTATTAAATATTGAACAGTTAAAGTCATTATAAAGCTAAGAGTAGAGTTGGGCAAAATTAAAAGTAAAAATCTAAAGCTATGGTGGAGGTGGGGGTGGGGGTGAAGCCCAACAGAAAGAGACTGAAGCAGGGACCCCTCTCATATGCAATAAATCACAGCAAGGTTTTGGTATCATATTTGGGTACAGTAGCAATGATGACCTTCAATTAAATGAATCCTGACTTCCCTGTTTCACATTTCAGGCGAACCAGTTGAGAGGTGGGCCCAAACACTGCCTCCCGTTTTTCTGCTGTTTCTTCCGTCTCTGGAAAAACCAGGAGATGTTGATGCAGTGCTCTGAATACAAGGGCTTCACATAAGGAGGGCCCCGTTTCAGTGACATTTTCAGCATGTTGTATTTCTGCTCACTTTCTTCATAAAAATTTGACTACATTTGGGATGAAGTCTCTCAAGAGACACCTTAAATTTGATTTTCCAATTGTTTAGTTTTTAACTTGTATAACATCCTGGATTGAACTTGGTAAGGTTTGCAAAATAGGACTACGGTTGAACTCGTCAGTTTCTAATAACAGATTTGAACTGGCTTAAAAAAAGATAGAGGATGAGTATTTATTATAAAGGCACCGAGGCGTCTGTCTCAAGCAGCCTAAAGGCAGGAGTGCTGACAGGCCTTAGGACGCAATTAGAAACATGAATGGTAGTTCCCAGAATTCCGCCCAGCCTCCAAGGTTGCTGTATCCCTCTGCATCACTCTTCTATTCCTTAGGCTGCTGGAAGGGGCCTGCTTCAGATGCCCATCTAATATCTCCTTTATTCAAAAGTGCTCAGACTGTTTCTTAGACTACACTGGCAGTAACAGGGGTAAGCAATCTAATCAGCCTAGCTTGGGGCAAATGCCGTTGCCAAGCTTGTCTGTGTGGGGGTAGGGGGATGGAGGGTGCGCAGCAGGCTCAGACATCTGGTAAGAGAGGAGGAGATTCCTAACTTCTCAGTGAAGAGGGACCGGGAAGATGCTCCAAAAGTTTCCTTTAAGAAATGAACGGAATGCACTTTGTCAGTGCCTCAGACCTTGCTCTCTCTATGGATGGAAGACGTGTGAGGGAGAGCAGTGGAGCAAGGAGGACAGGAAACACAACTTTACAGAGAAAAAACAGAATTCAACCTGCCCTCCAAAATTTGGTAGCAGCTTTCTTCCTCCTCTTTAAGATATCCTCTCCTGAGATGAAACTATACTGGATAAAAAACAAACAAAAGAAACAAAACCCATGGCTAGCTGTGAGAGGTATAGATTTATATGTAACACATCCTTCTGTTAAATCTCAATGATGCCATATTATGTGCATAACTTTGGATGCATGACTTAATGCCATCATCTTGAAGTAATATTCATCAAGAGTATGGAAAGAGTCGTAATGTTTCCAATTTGACATTGAATCCGATGGTGAAAGTCCATGCCTGTTTCAGCTATAATGACATCTGGACTTGGGTTCTTTATGCAGTATTTGTTTAACAGAGAAGAAATAATATTTGATGGCAGCTTCTCTCAGACATTTCCATAAACCTTAGTGGTCAACTCTCTTTATAGAGCAAAGATAAAAATTAATGCTGTACCATTCTGACAATCCCAGCTGCTGGTCTCAAAATACCAGGACTTCTCTGGTATCTATTTCCCATTTGGAGAGAGAGAAGTAGTGTATTTTGGGAGAGCTTTGATATCTTCATTCAGCAAGTATTTATTGCTTATGTCACGGGTTAAAAACTGGTGACTTGTGGGCTGGACTGGTCCCACAAGCATGTGTGCATGTGTGTGTGGAATGGGGGGATATATTTATATCTATATAGAAAGGTTTTTAAAATGTTTAGTTAGTTGCCAACATTTAAAGGTTAGGGAATTTCACATAAAAATCCAGATTTCCAGCTTTCCTTGAAAAATTGAGGTGTGTCAGCATTAAGTTTATATATGTGCAAGGTAATATTGGCTAGAATTCTGTGTGTGAATAAAGTCTTGGAATTAAATAATCATTTTTAGAGGGAGGCTAACAGAATCATTCCAGTTGCCTCAGCTCTTGGTCCTTCATACATAGAGCTGAGATATCAGCACAATTTAAGTTCATCTGTGACTCTTTTCCCAGACTTATCCCCTCTAAACAGGAAATGTTTTGGCAGGGATTTGGCTTGAGCTCAAAAGGTGGTCATAAATTCATAAAATTGACTCTTTCTATATTTGGTAGCCTCCTAAATAATTATGAAGGAGTAAATTTTTCTCCCTAAATCTTCTTAGTAGGGCAGTGTAGGAAGTTTGGGGGAAGAGTTACACAGACAGAGAGGAGGTTGAACATGCCAGATTTTAATATTTGGAGCCCTCAGCCATGGTCCTCATATGTGCTCTGCCTGCCAGAAAAATTGCCCATACTCCTGAAATTTGACAGGGATATCAGCTTAAAATGGACCATTTTACGGATTCCTGAAGTAAGTTGCTAAATCCACGCTGGGTTCCAGACTAACTTAAGTCCTACCTCCTCAGTGAAGTATTGCCTGTCTTCATCAACACAAACTGAATTTACGCTAGTACACTCCTATTATACACCTTATTTTACCAATATTTCCCAAACTATTATGGACTGAATTGTGTGTCTTCTCCCCCCGCTCCCCCCCAGAAGTCATGTGTCGAAGCCCTAACTTTCAATATGGCTACTGTTTGAGATAGGGATTTTAGGAGGTAATTAAGGTTAAATGAAGCCATAAGGGTGGCGCCCTATTCTGATAGGACTGGTAACCATTTAAGAAGAGGAAGACTTCTCACCCCATCCCCCACCCCCTGCCCCCCTCCATATGAGGAGGAAGCCATCTGCAAGACAGGAAGAGAGCCTTAGCTGGCACCCTGATCTCAGACTTCTCGCTTTCAGAACTGTGAGAAATTCTTGTTGGTTAAGCCACCCCGTTTGTTATTTCGTTATGATAGCCAGAGCAAACCGAGACACAAGCCATGCTCAGAAAAACATTGGATATTAATGAGTATTCCAGTAGAGGCAAGAGTGGATGGTCAAGTAACTTTAGGAGGTGCTAAATTAATTCCTTATCGCATGACTTCTCAGACCTTTAATTGTTAATGTGCATTATCAATTTCCAAAGGGAGGCATTTTATGCTAGATTTTAATGTATTTAACTGTGGGACACTTTTCTCAAGAAATACATTTTAGTATCCTGAACAAAATTCATCTTCTGCATGGCACAATTTAGAAAATGCATGTCTATTAATGTGGCAATTTAAAATTGCTTTATGATATCTCTTAGTTGGATTATCTATCATCTATTGGGTTGTCGGAAAAGTCATGACACATTTTTGCAATGAAAAACATAGAAAAAAATAAGTCATGATTTTTCCAAAAACCCAGTATTTATTTATTTATTTATTTAAAAGTTTCAGTCCACAAAAATTAAATCAGGACCTACTGAGCATCAAGCACTGTGCTAGTTGACTTCCCATGTCTATGTCAGCAACCTCATGATTACCATTTTATAGACGATGAAAGTAAGGCTCAAAATTATGATTAGCAGAGAATATAAGATGGTATCATTTTAAAGTCTATGCTTTAGCTTTTTTTCACCCCCCCCCCCCCGTTGCCCATCCAAATCCATAAGGATAGAGATACTGGGACTCAGAGAGCACATTGCTATTCAAGTGATGGTCTTCATTTCATACCCTGACTTAGCTGACTCTAAAGCCTGTGCTCTTTCCACGTGTCTATTCTAGGCCAGGAGATTTTCATGAGCAACACCATGGAGATGGAAAGGTACAGGGTACATTTAGGGACTAATTCATTTGACTGAAATATGGTTTGTGGAGGGGGAAAAGGGTAGCAGGTGAAACTGGAAAAGTAAGCTGAGAATCTATTGTGACATTTTTTAACATCGTGTGTATTAACTTTGCAGCAACAAACTAGCTGAAAATTGCAGTGACTTACTACAGGATATCTACTTATTGCTCATGCTACATGAGGGCTGCAGGTTGTCTGTGGCTCTGCTGGGTGTGGCTTGGTTTGACTTGTTTCAGTTTGACTCAGCTCCATGTGTCTTCTTATTCCCAGACCCAACCCAAAGGAAGAGCCACTATGTGGAATATGTTGTTCTCATGGTGGGGGCTTAAGATTAAAGGCACAAGCAATGCCTCTTGAACTCTCTGTGAAGAACTGGCGAACTGTTTCTTCCACCCATATTCCATTGATTAAAGCAAGTCACATGATCGAGTTGAAAGTAGAGTTGTATATTTTGTGTATTTTACTTGGTGGCACTGCAGGATCACATGGCAAAGGCTATGGATGGATAATCTTTGTATAGGGAAGGGAAGGAGTGAAAAATTGAAACAATAATTTACCCTATCAAACTTTGCAGTTTTCGGACCTCTTCTGAATTAAGCCTTAACTTTAAATCTTAACTCTGTCACTGGTAGACAACTCTTGACACATTTATTGGGAGGCAGAAATAATTCTTCCTGATCCGGAAAAGTGGGTGTGAGCTGTATGTGAGATAGAGAGTTACGCTGTACAGACAAATTGCTTGTCATCCCAGATTATAGTAGATAGGCAAACTTTTGTGGCAGGATGGGGTTCTCTGTCCCTTTATCACCTTGATGTCTTCCCCATTCTCATACAGGTGTGAAGGGGTTGTTTAAACATAAACATCAATGTTATGCCATGGCATGCTCTCAATATTAGTGAGAGAGGAATTGGGTTATCCTATAGAAACGCCAACCTATAGAATGTACTCATCCAGCCAGCCTTACCTTACCGGGAGTAGAGCAGGAACCCACTGCTCTGTCCTTGGACAGAAGGAGAGCAGCAAAATGAAGCAGGACTTTGGGTTTAGATCTGAGAGGTTGAAGGAAAGGGAAAGAGACCAAGAAGAGGAGACTTCCAGATATCCATGTGAGATGGACATAACAAGTACAGAAAATAAATGTTTTGCATCATTCTGTGGATTCTGAATTTGTTTTCGATCAGCCCAGTATAAGATAGTTTCGTTTGGTGTTGCATGCTCTTCAAGACATTGTGTTTCAAAGTATCAGGAGTATGACCATGGACTCCAGGGGTGAGAAAGGAGACGGAGTGAGAAAGGGGCGGAAGAGCTCTGTTTCAGAGGATGCAAGGTGGTAAAAATTGAAGATCAGTCTGGACCAGTGATTAGGGACCTCTGAACCTCTGATTAGAACCTACTAGGGAAGGGGCTGCTTTTAGAGGCTTGCCGGCCAGATTCTCAGCCTTTTGGTGCTGATCCATTCCAGACTCTTCCATGTATTTCTATTGAGACTTGAAGAACTGAGGTGTCTTCTGTGGCCGGGGTCACTGGGGACTCTACCATTGTTAGTTAAAAGCTTGATAACTGTGTTCTGTTCTGATATAATTAAATATTTGATTAATTGCTTCAGCCTTATTCCACAGAGTATGCAGTTTTCCTGAATCAAAGAGTTTGTCTCAGCACGATGTCAGAAAACATGAAGATTTAAGGCTCATCCAAGCATCAACTCAGAGCTAATGCAGCAGCCCTGACTCTGGAGGCTGCTGAACAAGATTAAACAAACATATAAAAAGGGGGGTACTGCTGATGCTACGGAACAAGAATGATAATAAAATGTGTTAAATATAGAAGAATACAAGCTTACGTTTTTATAGATGTAACTCTTGCTCATGTTTTTGATCTTCCTTATTAGTGGAGGGCAGTGAGATTTAATCTGTAAGAGAGAGGTCAAGTTTAATAAGCTCTGATGTGTCGAAAATCTTTCCTCAGTCACAAAACATTTATTAATCACCATTTGTGTACCAGATGTTTAAAAGGGTAAGATTGCTTTTAAGGTGCTTATGTTTCGCTAGGGGATAGAGAAGTTTGTTAAGTATATTTCAATATATATAAATAGTAATAAATGTAAAAATAGAGGGAGCATGGTTAATGTGGCGGGGCAAGCCAAGAGTGGGAAAGGAACGAGGTCAGAAAAAAACAAACACTCAAATGATTTTGTTTAAAAGGATCTCTAAAGAAAAGCTAAATGAGTGGGATGAGACAAGGAAAGGCATATGAATAACTCAGTGTCCACATAAAGTGTATGTCGTTCTGACTGGTTTTAGCGTTAGCTCTGAGGGGAAAGCCCCACCTCAAGTCAGGAGAGCTAAGTTGGAGTAACGACTCTGCTGCAGTTCCTGCCCTACATGATCTTCAGGATTTTCACCCATAAAGCTACTCCAGGGATGCCTGCTCAAATCCATGCTTCCCTTCATAATGTGGACTTGCTTCTGGGGAGCTTTTACTTAAACAAGGACTGTGTTTCCCCTTCCTTGGCATCTTAGCCAAGGCCATGTGACTAGTGCTGGCCAATGAAATGTGAGTGAGATTGATGAGTGTCACTTCTGAAGAGGTGCAGTAGCTGGTGTACCTTCCCATGTTCTTCCCTCTTGCTGTGTTGTTGATGATGATGACATCACAAGGGCATCCCTGAGAGCTGCTTGGCTTTCTTTTCAACACCAGCAAAAAATGAACTTTGATTGTTTTGAGTCACTAAGCTTTGAGGCTTGTGCATTGCAGTAATGAGCCTACCACGAGCAGTACAAAAATGCAACAACACCCACGCTACCTTTCACATGGCTGTTGAGAGTGTCCAACATGATAGATGTGAAAGGCATTGTAAAGCTTTAAGTACTAGAAAAGCATTAGGTATTGTTATTGGAAAGAAAATAAAAACTCGCCTATTGAAAATTAAGTAGTGAATTTTATAAGAAAAGCAATTAACTCAGTTTAGAACATGTTTAAAAAGATTACTGTTGTAGTGTTATGTGCTACATGAGAACTATCTTTACATCTCAACTGAGGTCTTTGTTTCGAGCAATACCTAATGCTACAAAATAACAATTTAATGAAATACTCTGAACATAAACTTGTGATTCATCATTATGACATCTGATCTGTATTTTTTTTGTTTGCTTTTTAACAAAATGTAAATTGATGGTCTCAAGGGAGATACAATTTGAGTTGGCAATAATGAAGAGCTGGAAAGGACTGGGTAAGAGGGTTCATAGGGGGAAAATGATGAGTTAATCAGAAGTATTTTAGGTACTAGTGATAGAAATTTCACTTGAATTATCTTGAGCCCAAGAGCTAGTTTATTAATAGAATATAACGATAAGAATGGCAAGGGTGCAGCTGGGCCTCAGTGAGGAACTAAAATGCTGTTAGGTTCTTTCTGTTGCCCCATTTCTGTTTTTCTCTCTATGTTACTTCATGTCACTGTCAGGCACTGCATTTTCTTCTCGTGGCTGCTGACAGCTCTGTGGTTCCCATCCTAAACTGTCAACCACCCAGGCAAGCTGTATCTACAAACTGTTTTCTTCCACCTCCTAACATTCCAGGGAAGAGATTTACTCGGTTATTTGAGTTATGCTTCCATTCCTGGAGAACGTGAAGTCACTCACACAGCAGCTTCTGGGTTCATCATGTGCATGAGGCAAGAATTTACTAGAAAGCAAATCTAGATGCAAAGTTAGCAGCCAAGAGAATTTTTAATGCAAAGTTGTTGATTAAAATAACTACTGTAAAGATACTATTCTAGGCTCCTTTTTAATATGAAAGTTTCATTCACATACAATATTATATTAGTTTCAGGTATATAACATAGTGATTCAGTTTTTACATATTTTATGACATGATCATCATGATAAGTCTAGTAGCCATCTGTCACTATACAAAGTTATTACAATATTATTGACTGTATTCCCTATGCTGTACATTATATTCCCATGACTTATAACTGGAAGTTTGTACCTCTTAGTTGCCTTTATCTTTATTGCTCATCCCCCTACCCCATCCCCTCAGCAGTCATCAGTTTGTTCTCTGTGTCTGTACATCCGTTTCTATTTTGTTTGTTTGTTTTATTTTTAGATTCTGCGTATAAGTGAAATTATATGATATTTGTCTTCCTCTGTTGGATTTATTTCACTTAGCATAAAACCTCTAGGTCCATCCATGCTGTTGCTAATGGCAAGGTTCCATTCTTATTGCTGATATATGACGTATGTTTTCAATTGCAAAAATGTGTCATGACCTTTCTGACAACCATATATATATATATATCACACCTTCTGTATCCATTTATCTAACAATGGACACTTAGGTTGCTTCCATGTCTTGGCTGCTATAAATAATACTGTAGTGGACATAAGGATACAAATATCTTTTTGAATTAGTGTTTTCATTTTCTTTGGGTAAATATCCAGAAATGGAATTTCTGGGTCAAGTTCTATTTTTAGTTTTGAGGAACCCCCATACTGTTTTCTACAGTGGCTGCACCAATTTACAATCCCACCAACAGGGGTTGCACAAAGATTCCTTTTTCCTTACATCCTTGCCAACATTTGTTATTTGTTGTCTTTTTGATAATAGTCATTCTGACAGTTGTGAGATGATATCTCATTGTAGTTTTGATTTAATTTCCCTGATGATTATTGATATTGAACATGTTTTCATGTGTCTGTTGATCATTGGTATGTCTTCTTTGGAAAAATGTCTACTTAGATTCTCTGCCCATTTTTAAATCAAATTTGTTTTTATTTTAGTTGTATGAGTTCTTTATATATTTTTAGATATTAATCCCTTATCAGATATATTGCTTGCAAATTTCTTCCATGTGGTAGATTACTTTTTGGTTTTGTTGATGGTTTCTTTGCTGTGCATAAGCTTTTTAGTTTGTTGTAGACCCATTTATGTTTGCTTTTGTTGCCTTTGCCCAAGGAGACATACCAAATTTATACACACACACACACACACACACACACACACACACACACACACATATATATATATATATATATATATATATATATATATATATACAGCTAAGACCTATGTCAAAGTGTTTACTGCCTAGAAGGAAATTATTTCTTCTAGGAATTTTCTGATTTCAGATGTCATTTAAGTATTTAGTCCATTTGAACTTAGTTTTGTAGGTGATGTATGAAAGTGGTCCCGTTTCATTATTATTAGTTTTTTTTGCATGTAGCTGTCCAGTTTTCCTAACACCATTTATTGAAGAGACCATCTTTTTTCCATTGTATATTCTTCCTTTTTTTTGTTGTAGATTAGTTGACCGTATAACTGTGGGTTTATTTCTGGGCTATCTGATTGGTCTATGTGTCTGTCTTTTTGTGCCAGTACCATACTGTTCATTACTATAGCTTTGTATTATAGTTTGAAACCAGGAAGCATGATGCCTTCAACCTTGTTTTTCTTTCACAAGATTTATTTGGCTATTCCGGGTCTTTTGTCATTCCATACAAATTTTAGGATTATTTGTTCTAGTTCTGTGAAAAATATGAGGGAATGCATTGAGTCTATACATTGCTTTGGGTGGTATGGACATTTTAACGATGTTCATTCTTTCCATCTGTGAGCATGGTATATCCTTTCATTGATTTGTATCATTTTCATTTTTTGTTTCCTAAATGTCTTATAGTTTTCAGAATATAGGTCTTTCATGTCCTTGGTTAAATTTATTTCTAGGTATGATATTCTTTTTGGAT
>NW_017731389.1:3150093-3153292 GCF_001890085.2 Hipposideros armiger | reverse complement strand
CTAGATTTGGAGTGAGATGGAAAGGACACATGTTTAAGAAAGGAAAGACCCAAATGGATTTTCTTTCAAGTTACACTGAAGAGAACATCTCAGGTGATGACTGTAATAGTAGATTCAGCCTGTTTAGGGCATAAACACAGATGATGTTTTGAAACTCTTCGCAAGGATTCTTTGCATGATTTGGCAATAATACTGAATTCCTGGATGATCTCTTAATCTTAATCATTCCAAGTCTGTGTGCTTTCCCCCCCCCCCCCAAAGTTACCAATAGAAAGGAAATGTAAGATGTAAGACAAGAACATATTGGACTCACCTCTTCCTCTCTCAACATCCAGCTTCACACTGTAGGGCTTCCCAGATATGTAAAATACCTTGTGGGTTGTGATTTAAGAGTCATCAAATAGCTTTCCTATTCTCAATATATCCCCCGTCATTTTATACCCGAAGCTTTCACCATTGAACTCATTCAGGTTGGTTACATTATTGTCTAGCTGGGACTCTTTGTTAAACTTGAGAGGCCCATGGGGTTGAGCAAATCTAGAGAGGCAATAAATTGAGTCCAATTTAGCATATTTATAATTTGTGCTGTTCTACAAAACTTGATATATGTCCTACAAAAATCTTTTAGAAAAATGGAATAATACTACGCTTGTTTTTTTAATTAGAAAATGTTATAATTAGAATATATTTTACTACTTTAAAGTATACTCTCTTGCAGTTGAAGATTTAGGTTGTTTCTAAATTTATACTCATGGAAAAGAACAAGCTATAACTTCTTTATAGCTAAATCTTCATTTACCTTTCTGATTGATTAAAGATTTGTTCTTAGAAGTGTAACTAATGGGCCTATGGTTATGTCTTAACATATTTTTTTTTCATATGTGCTACATAATTGCTCTCCAGAAGTGTGAGTATACTAAATATCAGTGTCCTTTTTGAAAAAAAGTTAATAATAAATTTATTTAAAACATTGACCATTTCATAGCTGAAACTTTCTGTAACATTTTTATTTAATTTGTATTTTCATTAATGAAGTTAAATATTTTTCATGTTGATCAAATGTGTATTTATGTATTTGTGAAATTTGTATGTATCCTTAGCTCACTTTAATCTCAGGGCACTTGCATTTTTCTTATTGATTTGTAAAGACTCTCAAGGATAACAACTTGTATCATATATACTGAAAATATTATATTTTTTCTCAGTTTGAAAATGTCTTCTATTTTTATAATATTCATTTTTGCATAAATATTTATACATTTTTACTTTTTATATGGTCAGATCTAGTTCTTTCTTTCTTTCATGAATTCCCTCTATGGTGTTATGATAAAGATTTTTAAACTGCCAGATTTATGTGTGTGTGTGTGTGTGTGTGTGTGTGTATACATATATGTATATATATATTTTCCCCAGTATATTCATAGTTGCAATTTATTACATCATTTTGAAGATATTTCATTTTCTCCTGGCATTCATTTTCATTATTATTGTTGAGAAATCAGCTATAAATCTTGTTAGAGTTTCTTTGAAGGTGATATGTATTTTCTCTGGCTTTTTTGAAGATTTTCTTCTTGGTTTTAAGTTTCAGTAGTTTTATGATATATCCAGTTGTTTTAGTATTATATGTCTTTATATGTATTCTTCTGGTGAAACTATGTGTTAATATCTTTGCTGATAGGCACAACTGATAACAGAATCACAGTCCGATTCTCTTCTAATCAAGCTTTATTTTTTTTGTGCAATAATATGAGGTAATCTTCCTAGGCCTGCCTGTCATGGGGCTAGATAGGACTAAAGGGCTTTTGAGACTGATGAGTGAATGGGTTGCCTCATGATTCATTGTCTATGCATGTGAATACTGGACTCAATGTAAATGATGTCCTGTGTTTATGCTGGGAATGGAAACAGCATAAGGGAGAGCAAGGGAGAAATTGTCTGTAATATAGGTGGGAGTGTGTTTCGCTTAGGTAGGATTCTTTGTATCCCCAGACCTTTACTAAACATGTTGGAAAGGGAATTTGTTGGCCCTCGTAACTTAAAATTCAGTTGTAGATTTAGCTTGAGGCTCAACTCAATACAGGGACCCACATTCTGTAATTGGGTCCTGGATTCTCTTTCAGTCTCTCAGCTGCTCTTTTCTATTGGATTTATTCTCAGATAGGTTTTCTCTTATGTTAGAAATATTGGCTTTACCAATGTTAACCCGTGTCTTTTCATATTGAAATCTCATGAGAAGGAGCACCTTCCTTCCTTTAAGAGTTGTAGCAAAATTGTGTGTTACTTTCTCTGATATGATCCTTGAACAATTATTATGGCCAGGAAAGGAAATGCATTGAATTGCTAGACTGGTGTCAGATAGCCACTCCATACTATGTCTGGGGAGTGGAGTTAAGTCAATTTGAAGGGTATTAGTTGATAGTGGGGGCATGGATTTTCTATCACAGGAAAATTGGGGTTGTGTGGTTACCCAGCATCCGTTTCTTTTTCCTTTGACCTTCTGAGACTGAAACTGGTTGATTTTAAATCTTGAATCTTTAATGACTGGGAACATTTTCTTTTAAGTTTTTTTTAAGTGGCTCTCTTGAAGTGTTATATGCTACTGAAATACTGGTATGCACTCATATCCTACATCAATGTTTGTAGTCCCTCTTAAATAATCTGTGATCATCTTATAACTGAGGTACTTCAATGGTTCTGAATCCTGGATGCATATTAGAAATACCTGGAGAGCATATAAGACAAGATTCCTGGCTTTTACTGAGAGGTTCTGATGTAGTTCATCTAAAGTGAAACTTAGGCTCTGGTGATTGCAATGTAGAGCAAGGATGAGAACCATAGGTTAGAAAATACTGGAGCAGATCACTACAGATTTTCTTAGGAGGTAAATTTTAGGTTCTCAAATGTTTGAGAGCTAGCTTCCTTTAGCCACCAAGTGTTGACCTTCTTTATATCAGTGTTAAATGATTTTGAGTTAAATTTTGTTGCAAAGGAAGTTACGGGATAAAGATGGGAAGGGCAGAAGAGTGGATATACACGATCTGACAAGTTCACGAACTTGCCCCCATGCGCTTACATTGGCAGCACTGTACAAATGGCTCAGTAAGGTTTCATAACCTTGGTATATCAGTGTCTTGCAGCTGTGTTCATGTTGACATGTGGTGGTGTCTTGCTGAGTGGCATTCATTATTGTTGTGTGGTT
>NW_017731389.1:3141936-3146633 GCF_001890085.2 Hipposideros armiger | reverse complement strand
AGAAGAGAATGGTCCTATGTTCATAAATCATTTAGAGAAGAGATTGTGTCTATTAAAATCAAGCTTTTCAATGTGTTTTTGCTCCGTCATCATAGTAACAAGTAAAGATCAGCTCCACTGAGCTGTGTATTAATATTTCCATACCTGCCAATAGGTTCAGTTTCAATTCAATTCCAAGAGTCATAGGGATAGTTATTTAAATAACAAATATTTTTGAATGCCATTTGTTGTGCAAGGTATTGTGCTGGGCATAAGGGTACCCCAAAGTAAATGTCTTGGCTTTTGCTCCCAGCAGATCAAACTCTAGTGGCTTGAGAAGAGCATAACTTGTGGCTAAGTGCTAGGAGTCACACAGGTATGGGCTTGTCACTTATTAGCCATGGAACTTGAGCAAGTGAAAGAATTTCCCTTGATCCTCAGTTTTCTCATTTGTAAACTGGAGAAAATAATACCCACCCCACAGGTGGGTGCATCAATTAAATGAAGTGATAGCAGTGATGTATTCAGCACAGTTTCTGGCATACAGCAATTCAACAAGTATTGGCAAAAGCAGTCCTTATCATTATAATAATGTAGTTTCTGTTAAAATTGATCAGAGATATTTGTAGACATTAGGCAGTGCTACCATTCAGCAGAAGGGATAGGAAATATTAATATTTGCCTTGGTAGTCTCCGTATTACATCAAGGTAGGAGTGGAGTTGAGGTGTGGCAAGAATAATACAAAATTATTATCGCCACTCCCTAATGTTTGACATCACTAATTTCTAGAAACTATACATTTCTTGCAGTCTTTCTTCTCCTCTCTCCATATCCAGAAGCTCCCACCCCCTTCAGTAGTCTATGCAACTTTCTAGAGCACTAAGGAATTGCTCTGATAGTTGGTGGGGCTGGCCTTAGCCCAGCATCAAACATAAATTTAGGGACCAGAGCCAAGAATAGGGCAGAAGGACAGAAAATATTTTTTTTTCTGGATTTTTAAATGTCTTTATATAAGCAGCTTTACAATCTAACACATTTTTATCACACCCAATAAATTGGTTTTACTGATATAGCTAAACTTAAATGAAATAAGTACTGTACTGGAACACCTTGGTTGCTCTGAGTATGGGCTATCTATGGAACGTGCTACCACGAGGAAAAATAAAGGAGAGCATTTGCACAAGAAGGAAAGCTGAAGTGCCAGGTGGATAATGGGACATCCATTCTTCCTTGGGAAAAACGTATCCCTAGTTTGGCACAATCTGAGACCCAGAGTGATGATCAGAAGAAAGGATGATTATATCCTCATTCTCTTGGTTATTTCTTCTGAGAGACTCACATGGTCTTTGCCGGGAAAGACCTTGCAGACTATCTAGTCCAAATTCTTTCAATATATATTTTTTAAAACTATGACAAATTTTGTTGATATGAAATCCTCCATAGAGCCCATGTGTATGACACAGAGAATAATTAATCAGTGTGGGAGTGGATGTGGAGACCTAGAGCCTGCCTGCTGGGTTTCGCACCTCGACCTCTCCATTCACTATCTTTGCCTTCACGGTGTGTTCATTTGGGATTCCCTAAGCTTTTAAACACCATAAACTGTGGTGAGCTCATTGAACTCTTTCTTTTTATATATGAGGAAACTTAGGCCTAGAAAAAGAAAATTATATGTTTAAAATCATGAAGTAATTAATATCAAAATAGGTCATAGAACCTAGGTTTCCTAACACCCAGATCTCCCCTTACAGGATGCCACCTTCTCATTCAGCTTAAGTCTTTCTCCTCTAGGAGTCTCAGTAGAGAGAAAACAGCTAAGCAAATTCCCCAGAAAGGCTGCTGCTGCTGCTACTATTACTACTACCACTACTATTACTATTTTTACAAAATGGAAAACGGAAAATAAATAAATACATCAATGATGGGAATGTTAATATAATCCATAGATAAAACTGGATCCTATGTGCTTCTCTATTCATAAACACAATTGTTTTTTAAAAATTGACCAAATTCTCATTATCCTTAGGAGTATCTTGTTAGCCCAAAGAAATCAATTGCCAAAAGGATTTTTTTGGTGGAGGAAAGTTGCAGTGAGGAAAGGGGAGAGAGGAAGGGCCCTTCTCAAACTATGGAAGACCTACTAAGAATACAAAGTTCATCCCTCAGCAGATTTCTCAAAAACAGGGAACCCAGTACTTTAGTAGCAACCAGCATGTTAGTGTTGAAGCTGTTTTCCTACCAGTAATAATTGTTATTGTCATTAGCATTTAAAACAAAACAAAACAAATAGAAAATATCCTCCAGAGTCAAGTTCCAGGGTTTTACCATATCTATTAACACAATTCAGATCTAGTTACCAACATATAGGGATAAAACCAAAAAGACTCAATAACTTTATGACTAAACATTCGGTTTAAAAAATAAAGAAAGGAGGGTGACAATTCTGGCAAGAGTAAGTCATTAGTTGAGTAAAGAGTAATTCATTGTGTTAAAAGATACACTGAGACATATTAAAATTTTTAAGAGTTTATTTGAGCAAAAATCAATTTAAATTAGGCAGCATCCAATTAAGCTGATAGAAAGGAGCTGTGAGGAGCTGTACAAAAGGGAGTAGGAACAAGGAAGTTACACTAGGCAAAAAAGTGATTGGATATTGCACAGTTACTTTCCATTAGGGGATGGCAGGTGTCCATCAGGCAGATGACCTAATGTTGATCAGGAGGTTCCTGGTCAACTGGTTTAAGATTCCACTTCTGGGAGAGCCAAAACTATAATTAAGTATTTGTTTGGTGACATGGTAGCTTAGCTTAGGTGATTCCATTTTTGGTCTGTTATCTTTAACAATTGTCAAAACATTNCATTCACTTGGATTTCCTAAACTCTTATTAACTGGGCATCTAAGCAGACAGCACATGAGGCTGCCTGCCACTGTATTCATCTAGCGGCGGGGGCGGTGGGGGACTTTGAAAGATAACAGCACTTGTATGTATATCCAGCTACCCCATGCTCTGGACTTCAGTTTTAACTAGGCTCTTTTCAAGCCCTATTTTCAGTTCACTACAAGTAGTTAAGAGAAGAGGTGTTTCCAAATGAGCATTTCAAATAGACAGACCAACTCAGAAAAATGGTGACTCAGCTAGAGTCTGGCTTGCGTCTCCCTCTTTGCCACATTAAGTATTTGGGCATAGGCATGGTGGGCTCTAAATATTTTCAAAGGTTTGGACATTGTTTTCAAATAACAATAGATGAATATCTTGTATTTTTTTGGAATAAAATTCTATGTTATTTTTTTCCCCCTCTGCTTTAAATTCATAGCCAGTAACCTAACAGGGGTGAGTCTTTACATAAACTCTCAGATGCCAACATCCAGAAAGCCATGGCTGGCTCCAATAAGTTTTATTATTTTTTTTCTGTAAGAGCCATCTACTTAACTTTTAGTTATGTATTAATTTTTATCTGGGAGTAGAGTAGATTACTTTTAACCTGTCAGTCTTCATATCTGGGGACCAAGGTGAAGAGGGATGGACTGGAATTGTTCTTCAGTTCTACCATCTTTCAACCAACTGCCCATTTTCAGCCCTCTCTCATTCTGCCCATAGTCTTCTTGTCCCAGAGACTCTCTAGTTCTGTACTACATTTGCAGTGATTTGCACGGCAATCTACCTATGGTAGATTCTGGACTGGGGACTGCTCCACTTTTTATCCTTCAGTGTGCTTCTATCTGCTTTACAGTTCCAGAAATGCAAGGAACTGCCCTCTTCTCCCATTCTGTGTATTCATATGGTTGTATTCCTTTGTACTGATACTCTTTTTGGGTTGGCTTTTGGATGGAAAGGGAGGTTAATCCCTGATCTGCTATCTTTTACCTGAAACGCTTCTGCTTTTCTTTGCTTTCTTCTTTTTTTACTACATCAAGTGCCATCTGATTATTCATCTTCCTATTTAATGAAACATTACCATAATAGTTGATTCAGGAAGTAAATTTACTCAGGTTTGTTAGGTTTATACATAGGAATATGGATGAGCAAAGACATTTTTGGGGAGACAAAAAATGAAACTTAATGTTGCTTCTAGTGCCAAAGTCTCCTATGAGACTTCAGAAAATAATTTAAAAACCAAATAGGTGAAAGGTTTTATAATGTATTTCATAGCATTTTATTGGGATGATAAATGAGTATAGAATTAAAAGAATGAAGCTTTTTGGCAGGCTATAGGATATTCACCTCAGAATAAATTACTTTGGAACGTCTGTTACTTTCTTAATATTTGTTACCAGTTTTTTTCCTAAGGCATAATGCCAAGTAGTTCCAAAAGCATGAATTATTACCCACAAGTCATACCATTTTATCTTTTTTTTGTTTAATTAAATATGTCTCTCATCTCTTTATCAATAGGAGTAAAACTAGATTGCTATGTATTTAGTCCATTCTAGCTTCTTTTTTTTTTTTTTGGTACTTTCAAAAAAGGCAACTCTATGCCATATGCTATGCACCAGAATGGCTGTAAATAATCATAAAATTAAATGCCAGAATTTACCACTACATGTGGTTTCTCATTAAGGTTTGATGTGGCTTCTCTAAACTAAAAATGGTTGAAGGGTTGATTTCTTGTATTATCAAGCTGTTTTCTGAGCTTTCTTGCTGGCCCACCTACCTGGATATATAATTAACTTTAGCTCTCAAAGGCTTCTGGTAGATTCGGGCTATATCTTTGGGGG
>NW_017731389.1:3129117-3136901 GCF_001890085.2 Hipposideros armiger | reverse complement strand
TCAATGATGAATGATTCTGATAAGGAATCTCACTCAACCTCATAAGGATTTAGCCATGCCCTGTTGTTTTAATAATTATGCCCCATGGTTATGTTGTGTCAATAACATTTGCATTGTTTTCTGCAGATAAAATTCCTATTCCCAATATATAAAATATCTAGTGTATTAGTTCTAACTGTACTGCTGTGTGGTACTAGCTAACCAGCTTTCAAACTGGCCAACCCATGATCATGCAAGACATTCAACCTTTGGGTGAGTTAAGTGACTCTAACATCAGAGGGACATGTTTTCCAATTTGTCTTGGGCCTCAGAAAGCTAGTGAGGGCATTTTCTATAGCTGCTCTTATGTATTAAATAATTCTACTTTTCCCTGCCCTTTGGATAAAATGACCCTGGTTCAGAGGAAGCGGTATGAAAGGATTCTCACCATTGGCCAAGTGTGAATTTGAGAAAAAGTACATGGCTCTTCTTTCATTGCCATTTCAGAACTTACAGCAAAATGAATGTAATGCTTATTTCTCAAAATAGCTTTGCCACAAAAAGATTATTTTTTTCTTCAGAAGTAGGCAAACTAGGCTCTTAACTTCAGACAAACCCTTTTTCTATCCCACTCAAAACCTTCCGAAGAGCTTCATTATGTCAACGGTGTTGGGAAGTTTAACTGAGTGAAATAAAGAAGTGAAGCTTTTTATAGAGTTCATGTAGTGATTTCAGATCTGTGGCATTACCAAAGAGTCATGGGATCATAGCAGAGAATGGATAAATCAATAGGGTCCTCATGCCCAGGATACTCTGTTTGCCTTAGGTTGATTGCTTTCTTCTAAAACCAACCAACAAACAAACAACCCAAAGCCTACATTTCCCAAAGTGTTACCTTCTGCTAAAACATTGCTTTCAAGATTAAAAGTGTCCTATTCCTGCTACTTTTTAAAGCCTATGGTTTGTAGTAATACACATTTATTTCAAGTGATGAACACTCTGGAAAATGACCCTCTGGGAAATAACTCTGGACAAGAACTTAGACTAAGTGTAGAAATAGACAACAAGCGGTTAAACCTAGGACACAGGCTAACTCTCAGAATTCTCATAATCATACCAGATGTAAGAGTCATGTGACAGTGCCATGGATCTCTGTTGCCTCACAGCCACCTGTCACTGTTCCTAAGTCTTTCTGTTAAAGAGGATGACCTTCTCAGACCAGAGTTTTCTTCAGCCTAATGGACATGCTTTATTGCTGGAGCCTCCAAGCAAACAATCCTGAAATAAGTGAATTTACTTTCTTAACTACAATGAAGTTATTCTGAATTAGAGCAATGGAATTGGTACAACAACCACAGACAAAAAATTTGTGTTCCTTTTCTGTTTTGCATGATAAATCTATGTATGGAGACCTTTATGCTTAAACAAAAAGAATGCTGTCGATTTAGTGACAGTAGGACCTGTATTTTTGGTGTCTTCCACACACTTTGTTTCAGGTTGTCTTTATGCAATAAGAAGTTACTCAGCACCTACTGGTGCCTGGCACCATGATAAGTGCTTAATGAACAATTCTCACTTCTAAGAACTCACATCTCATATAGCAACAGCTATTCTTACAGTTAGATATAATGCGATATTGTGAGTGCCATACAGGAGAGACAGGTACAAATAATACAAAATGCTAAAGAAGTTGAAGAGTCAAGAGGGTTCACATGCAAACAAAAGAAAATCCAAGTTTATTTTTTTCTCACACAAACAGTTTTTGGAGGTAGGCAGCCTAGGTTGCCTGGTGACTCTATAATCACCAGGAACTCAGGTTCCTTCCACCTAGTTGTTCTGCTATAATTTGGTTCACTTCCTGGTTTAAAATGGCCGCTCAACCATCAGCTGCTAAATCCATATTCTAGCAAGTAGAAAGAGGGAAGGAGTGGAGAATAGCACACCCTGCTGTCTGTAAGGACATGTCCTAGAAGTAGCTCACAACACTTCTGCCTTCATCCTATTCAGAGTAATATATTGGGTTGTCAGAAAAGTCATGATACATTTTTGCAACAAAAAACATAGAAAAAATACACCATGACTTCTCTGACAGCCGAATAGATTCACCAAATTGTGGTCACAGGGCTGACCATCCCTAGCTGGAAAAAGAGGCTCATACAGTTTATTCTGAAAGCCATGCACTGATTGCAACCCAGAAGTTCACTAATCCAGTAGAAAGAGAGGATAGTTATTGGAAGAAAATAGGTGTTTTCTGCCTTAGGCATTCAGATAAGGGAGGGACAGTTTGATCTGGAAAGGAAAAGCAGGTCTGGAAGGCTTCCTGGAGGAGGTAACATTTAAGCTAGGTCTCTGAGGAAAAGCAGGAGTATGTCAAATGTAGAATCAGCAGAAGCATTACAGACAGAGGAAGCAGTATGAGAATTTGCTTTCAGGAAGCAGCCAGCCTGAGGAGGGAATGTAGTCAGTCACCATAGATCAGGAATGGCTCGTCTTCTGCTTAGTGCTGACTGGGGATCTAACGAAACATTGCATAATGTTCTCAATATCTAAGTTCCTTTGTCTAATCACATATATACAGATGCTAAAGACTGAATTGTCACATCATGCCTGTTGAAATGAAAAATAATTTAAAAAGGACATCTATTGAAAGTATTGCCCATGTGCATTAAAAAAGATCACACGTTAAATTAGGAAAGATATTCAGAAAGTTGAAATTTGGATCTTGGTTATGACATGTAACAAGTGTGAAATGATCTTCTCTAAGACCTTTTATACACACATCCATTTACTAATAGGTGTTATAGTAGGACAGCATCTTGCTCAAAATAAAGAAACACTTAGTCCTGAAACAGAAAAGCAGACAGCACAGGATGGGCAGTATAGCCTAGGAATAGTAATAACAGGAGCACTTCCTTAAAGAGCCCTTGCCATGAGCCAAGCATGCTTCTAGGCGTGTGGCACACACTGACTCACAGTAACAAATACTGTGAGCTAGGTTTCTATGACAATCTCTAGTTTTATAGACAATGAACTGAGGCTCAGAAGTTTAAGTAACTTCCTCAGAGTCCCATAGCTAACATGTACGGAAGCATGGACGTAAACCCAGCAGCCTGGTTCCTTAACCACTCTACTAAGTGGTAAAAGGGAATTGAATGTGAGATGGAGCCACAGCTCCATGACTAACTAGCAATGGGACCCTTGGGAAAGTTTTTTTCATCCCTTTTTGTCTCTGTTGCTCGCAGTTTCTATGATTGAACGAGAGGCTGTAGGTAGAAGATTTAGCACAGGGTAAGTGATCCATAGTTAAAAGGTTGAACAGAAATGAGCCATTAATTGTAAACACTAGCCCGTATTTGGTCCTTAACCATGCAAACCAAAAGGCAGACCGAAAGCTATTTCTGACGTAGGTTTACATTATCTTTCAGTAGAGTAAAATCTCTCCTTCCATCGGTTTACCCCAACCCCCTGAGGTCTATCTCTCTGCTAGTTCTTGAGTTTGAGCTGCTTTTTATAGCCATCTGCTGCAGTGTTGTGAAACAACAAACAAGATCCTCCTGAAATGTTTACAAATGCTTCTTGCATTAGTGCCGTATATTTTTTTTTCCTTTAAGCTGTGACATTGCCACTGAAAATTATTTTAATGATTGCGAACTGCATTACACAAGGAGAAAGCATAAAGAGATAGTACTTAAAAGGCTGAATGTACATTAATTGCTTCAGCTAATGAAAGAAACATGACTTAGCCAATGCACACAACATGAATCCTGAGATGCACGGACAATTGACTTTGGTAATAAAACAAGTATTAGAGTGTTACATCTGAAATCCTCATTATGCGTCATGCAGCAAAACCCACTGTGTACCTGCTGTTCAGTGTGCAGTTCCTCCTCTTGACACCGCAAGCTAATTATAGCACAGGGCACAGGGTGAAAGCATGGGATCTACGTTTCCACAGCATGGGGACCTGCAGAAACCCTGCACACTTACGTCTGGTGACTCTTTTTTAAGCTGATGAAAGTGGATGTTGGTCAAAATGATTTTGCAATATCCAGTGTTCCATAGGCAATTTTAATTAAAGTATGAATTATTTAAATATGCACACAATTTATTTCACTTATATTGGGATCTTGCTTTATCTCCCTTGGCTCTATAAACTAGTAAATTTTTAACTCAAGGATAATTTATGTCACGGCGTTCAAGATGCTGCCCGTTGATAGATATAGTTTGGCCTGTCTGTTCATTTCATGAACCTTAAAGTAAAGATGATGATAAACGTATAGCATTTAAGAGATAGGAAGAGAAGCGAAAGTCTTATTTTTACTATTCATCTAGAATCACACAACACAGAGGTAATTAGGAGCTTATAAACAAGCTGGATTAACTACAACCTTCTGTTTATAGATTAAAATATCACCCCATTAGTGCCCTCAGTGAAATTTGATGCAGCTATAAATGGTCTCCCACCTCCACCCTTTTTTATTTTTATTAAATTTTTTGGGAGGGGTTCTCAAATATTTCACCCTAACTCAGTGCTCAAGTTTATTTCTTGTGTTATTCTTTTTTTTCTTTAATTATATTTTTTAGTTACAGTTGACATTCAGTATTATTTTATATTAGTTTCAGGTGTACAGCATAAGTGATTAGACATTTATATAATTTATGCAGTGATCCCCCCGATTAGTCTAGTACCCATCTGGCACTATACATAGTTGTTGCAACATTATTGACTATATTCCCTATGCTGTACTTTACATCCCTGTGACTATTTTGTAACTACCAATTTGTATTTCTTAATCTCTTCATCTTTTTCCACACAGCTCCCCGACTGCCCTTTCCACAGGCAACCATCAGTTTGTTCTCTGTATCTATGAATCTGTTTCTGTTTTGTTTATTCTGTTCTTTACACTCCACATGTAAGTGAGATCATATGGTATTTATCTTTCTCAGTCTGACTTATTTCACTTAGCATAATATGCTCTAGGTCAGCGGTTCTCAACCTGTGGGTCGTGGCCCCTTTGGGGGTCAAACGACCCTTTCACAGAGGTCGCCTAAGACCATCAGAAAACAAAAAGATATTTACATTACGATTCATAACAGTAGCAAAATTACAGTTATAGAGTAGCAACGAAAATAATTTTATGGTTGGGGGTCACCACATGAGGAACTGTATTAAGGGGTTACGGCATTAGGAAGGTTGAGAACCGCTGCTCTAGGTCCATCCATGTTGTTGCAAATGGCAAGATTGCATTCTTTTTTATGGCCAAGTAATGTTCCATTGTATGTATGTACCACATCTTCTTTATTCAATCATCTATTGATGGACACTTGGGTTGATTCTGTATCTTGGCTATTGTAAATAGTGCTGCAGTAAACATAGGGGTATGTATATCTTTTTGAATTAGTGTTTTAGATTTCTTTGGATAAATATCCAGAAGTGAAATTGCTGGGTCATAAGGTAGTTAGTTCTATTTTAAAATTTTTGAGGAAACTCCAAACCATCTTCCATAGTGGCTGTTCAATTTACAACCCTACCAACAATGTATGAGGGTTCCCTTTTCTCCACATCCTCGAAAACACCTGTTGTGTTAATTTATTGGTGATGGCCATTCTGACAAGTGTGAGGTGATATCTCATTGTGGTTTTAATTTGTATTTCTCTGACGATTAATGACACTGAGCATCTTTTCATATGTCTACAGGCCATGTATATGTCCTCCTTGGAGAAATGTCTATTCATGTCCTATGTTGGGTGCATAGATCTTCACTAGGATTGTGTCTTCTTGTTGGATTGATCCCTTCGTCATTATGTAATGTCCCTCTTTGTCCTTTATTGTATATAGCCTGTGTTTTAAAGTCAATTTTTCTGATACAAGTATTGCTACTTTAGCTTTTTTTTCCATTTCCATTTTCATGAAATATCTTTTTCTATCCCTTTACTTTCAGTCTATGTGTGTCTTTCGATCTGAAGTGGATCTTTTGTAGACATCATATGTAAGGATATTATTTTCTTATCTATTCAGCTATTCTATCTTTTGATTGGAACATTTAATCCATTTACATTTAAAGTGATTATTAAGTGATATATAGTTATAGCTATTTTGTTATTCATCTTTATGTTCTTATTCTTCTTTTTTTTAAGATTTTATTGGGGAATTGGGGGAGGGGAACAGCATTGGGGAATCGGGGAAGGAGAACAGACAAGTTGCTGTCCTTTCGTTCTTTAATCTAGTTGTGGAGGACGTCACTTCACTGACTCATGTTGGTATTACCATTGCACTCTTCCTGGGAGAGGCAGTTGCTTGCTGGCCATTGGATGGCCACTCACGGCTGCTCACTGCAGCTCATGAAAGCTCACACCCGCTGCCTGGCCAGCCCCACTGAAGCCTATGCCGTCACTGGCGACTCATGCCAGCCCAGCTCCAGAACTAGCTGTTGTTCACCGTCTTAGCTGTAGAGGGCGCAGTGTCACTGGCCCTCATGTGGGTTCTGAACTGGGGCCCTGCTGTTCAGAGCTGGCGTCGCAAGCCAGCTCCTAACCAGCGCACCACTCAGCCGGCCTTATCTCTCCTCCTTCTTCTTAAAGAAGTCCTTTTAACATTTCTTTTTTCCCCCCTTTGTTTATTAGTCTCAGGTGTTAAAAGAAGCATAGTAGTTAGACATTTATACCCCTCACAAAGTGATAACGACCCCCTAATCTACTACCCCTTTGACATTGTATATAGCTGTTGCAATACCATTGACTATATTCCCTATTCTGTACTTTACATACTGTGAATATCTATCTATCATCTATCTATCTATCTATCTATCTATCATCTATCATCTATCTACTATATATATGCATATATATGTGTGTGTGTGTGTGTGTGTATATATATATAAATTATAGTTGACATTTAATATTATTCTACTTCAGCTTCAGGTATATAGTGCAGTGGTCAGGCATCTAGACAGTCTATGAAGTGACCTCCCTGATCAGTCTAGTGCCCACCTGGCACCCTACATAATCTTTACACCATTATGAGTTATAGTCCCCATACTGTATTTCATATCTCTGTGACTATATTGTGACTATTAATTTGCACTTTCTAATCCCTTCACCTTCTCCCTGCCCCCATCCCCTCCCATCTAGCAATTATCAGTTGTTTCTTTTCCTTATATGTCTGAGTCTATTTCTGTTTTGTTTGCTCCTTTATTCTTTTCTTTAGATTCCACATATAAGTGAGATCCTTTTAACATTTCTTGTAATACTGGTTTGGTGGTGATGAACTCCGTTAGCCTTTTCTTATCTGGGAACCTCTTCATCTCTCCTTCAATTTTAAATGATGGCCTTGTTGAGTAGTCTTAGTTATAGGTCCTTGCTTTTCATCACTTTGGATATTTTGTACCAATCCCATCTGGCCTGAAAAGTTTCTGTTAAGAAATCAGCTGACAATCTTGTGGGAGCTGCCTTATAAGTAACTAGTTACCTTTCTCTTGCTGCTTTTATGATTCTTTGTCTTTAATCTTTGCATTTTTAATTATATTGTGCCTTGGTGTGGGCCTGTTTTGATCCATTTTTGGGACTCTCTGTGCCTCCTGGACTTGTATGTTTGTTTCTTTTGCCAGGTTAGGAACATTTTCAGTCATTATTTCTTCAAATAGGTTCTCAATCCCTTGCTTTCTCTCTCCTCCTTCTGGTACCCCTATGATACAGTGTTGTTACCCTTGATGTTGTTACAGAGGTCTCTTAAACTATCCTCATTTTTTTTTTTAATTCTTTTTTTTTTTTTTTCTTTTGCCAGGTTAGGAACATTTTCAGTCATT
>NW_017731389.1:3119541-3127067 GCF_001890085.2 Hipposideros armiger | reverse complement strand
CTCAGCGGCTGCTCAGCTCGGGCTGACTCGAACCGCTGTTGCTCAGAGCTCAAACTCTTGAGCGAGCTCTTAACCAACTGAGCCACTCAGCCGGCCCTAAATTAGTTGTAATTTTAATGTGGTCATGGGAGTAGGCAAGCACAGCATTTACCTACTCCACCATCTTGGATACCCTCCACCTTTTTTAAACTTTGAGGGTAAGGCTAATACTTCAAGGGATACATAATTATATGTAATAGTTGGTTTAATCCAAAGTCATCGTTTTTCTAGATGAAAATCTCAGCCCTCAAGGAGTTTGGAATATGGTGAGGGAGATAGACAAGAAAATAGACAATTTCAGTCAGCAAGATAAGTGCTACAGTGTTATAATAATGGCTGGTATAAGGAATATGTAAAAGGATCATCTAACCCAGTCTAGGGTACCCTAAAGGGCTGGAAGAGGTGGCATCTAAGCTGATACATGAAATATGAGGGATAAAAGAGCAAGTAGGATGAGTTAACCAGTTTTATTTTTGTTTTTGACAAAGAGGTTGTGCATGATGGGGTTCGGGGTAGGAGAACACAGGTGGGGAATGTAAATGAGATCAGAAGGTTAAACAACTTGTAAGATATATTTGGGGCCTCAAGGAGCTTACAATATAATTGAGGAGATGAAAGGTAATAGGTGAAGATAAGAGAAGAAACTTCCTCAGAAGCCTTTGATTAATTAACAATTGAATAATTGCCATGCTGCAGGATTTCTCTGGAGAAGGTAGCTAGATTCTTCCAGCAATAAAATTTCTTCCCATTCTGTAGTGGGAAGAAAAGGCTTCATGGAAAATGTAAGGATTCAGTTGGACCTTGACAAGTGGGTAGATTTTTATAACATTTTATTTTTATATAATTTTAAAATTTTAGAAAAGTTAAAATAGTACAAGAAATCACCGAATACTTTATCCAAATTCACTGATGTTTCACATCTTGTCTCAGTTGCTCTTGTTCTCCCTCACACACACAATTTTTTTCTGAACTATGTGAGGGTAAGTTGGAGACCCTTTGCTTTTTTATTCCTAAATGCTTTATATTTCCCAAGAAAAAGTATGTGCTTTGTTATAATCACAGTAAAATAATCAAACTGTTGATATTTAACATGACACAATGTTGTTATCTAATCAACAGTCCATAGTCAGATTTTGTCAGTTGTCTTAATCATCTTCTTTACAGGGTTTTTTTCCCTCCTAGTTCATGATCTAATTCAGATTCATTCATTGCATTTAGTTGTTTCTGTAATTGTGCTTTCATTTAAAATATTTCCTTAACTTTTCTTTGTCTTTCTTCATCTGGATATTTTTGAAGGGTACAAGCCGTTTATTCTGTGGAATGTCCCTCAATTTGGGTTTATCTAATTTTTTTTTTAATGATTAGATTCAGGTTGCATTTTTGGGAAGAAAGAAGTTTTGTTGTATCCTCCTCAGAGCATCATAGAAGGATGCACAAAATAGAGGTTTGTCCCAATATCAGTGATATTCACATTGATAACTTAGGATGGTGTTCACTAGATTTCTTCACTGTAATATTATTAATTTACTTCTGTGTAATTAATAAGAATTTTGTGGGGAGATACTTTGAGGCTATGTAAATATCATGTTCCTTATCAAGCTTTCACCTGGTAGTGTGAGCATCCATTGATGATTTTCTAATCTATAATTGCTCCTGCCTTTATATTGCTATCTCTATGTTTCTGTAAGGAAGAGCTTTTCTGGTTCCCCCACTATGTATTCATTTACTATATCAGTATGGGCTCATAATTTTCTTTTTAAAAATAAGTCATAATCCACTACTGTCATTATTTATTTTGATGCTCAAATTGTCCTTGATTTTACCTCTGGAAATTCCTTCAAATTGGTTTCTATGTTTTTGTTGTTCGTGTTGTTTGACAGTCTGTATCATTCTCTGAATACTTTGTGACTTTCTGGAGCAGTATACAACGCTAGGATCATTTTGTATTTTCCCTGCCCCAGTCCTAGAATCCGCTTTTGTCCAAGGAGCACTGGTTCCTAGTACTAAAATTTGAGTGTACTCACTACTATTTGGGTGTTATTGTTTCTACTTCCTTTGGTGGACAGAACTAGGGTATATTGTATTATATTATATTATATTATTTTATTTTATTTTATTTTTTATATTTTACTATATTATATTGTACTTTACTGTATTATCTTATATTGTATTATATGATATATTTGTCTCTCTGCATTTAAAAAAACCATGAGTTCATTACTAATAGTGGTACATTCTAGACTTGCTTGAATCTATATTTGTAACTCCAATCTTCAATAGTGAGAAACTTAGCCCAGAATGAATACATTTTTAAAAGGCAGAGAGAAATAAGGAAGTTTATCTGAACTTGAAGAATCTGTGAGACATTTAGTTAGAGAAAGGTCTGGATCTGAGTTGTTTCTATCAAAGGAAAAATGGCCCTTCTTGCAATTTATAGAGTGGTACAAATGTTAAGAAGGTCAAAGTTTCAGAACCTGCATGGGATTAGGGGTTATATATTCACGTATATGCTTCCCAGTTCTGTCACAAAGAAACCATCATCTCTGCTTTCATTGCAGATGGTGGGGAGAGCCTTCTGTGCAAGATGCTTATGTTGTGAATAACTCCTTGCCTTTAACATTGAGATATTTAAGGCAGACCTCTCATTGAACTATTTGTGGTATCAGGTTACTGTACCAGAGACCATGGACTTGGCAATAAATCCTGTAAAACAAAACTCTCCTAAAAAAACCTCCTTTCCCATAAATTTTGATAAGGAGTTCATCTGTCAGGTTAAATGGTCAAACCTCTTCAAAACATAATTGTTGAGTCTTTTTTCAAGAATCAAGAAATTTCTTTTCACGACTTGTCTCCTTTTATAATCTTTCTAATTATGGGCAAACATTATAATGCTAGTCAGTGTTAAGCAAGATTATTATCATTATTATTTTTGTGTGTGAGTGTGTGAGTGTGTGTGTGTGTGTGTGATCAGTTGAAGATGACTTGAGACTGTAAAACCAGGTGCCAGAATATTGGATGACTGTGATTTATTTTGCAACATGTGGTGAAAGAAAAACCATTTCAGGTCTTCTTACTAAGGTGGGGGGCGAAAGTGGGAGGAGGAACAAAATGTTTTCTAGTTAGGCCACTGGCTATTTACTTATCATGGGAGAAGGAACACTGAGTACTAGATGAACACATTCTCTCGACCTAGGGACATGATCCTGTGTCAATCGGAAAGAAAATGTTTCTCTCTTTCAAGTGAAAGTAATTGCAGAATATAATGCTTACACTGAAACCTTGGCCCAAAGATCCAGGTTGTTTTTTATGGCGAACTTAACCTGATCACAGGAAGTGCCTCGAGGTCTAAGCGAAGCCTAAACAATGTCTGAAGCAAGGAAATTAAACCATTACCTCAGGACTAATCTTTTTTTTGTTTTTCTTTTAAAGGGAAGGGCAAGGCCGGCTGGCAGAGGGCTAGCTCCTGTAACAAATATTTTATCTATTCAGTGTAGCGTCTTTCTGAGCAATTTTTTCCTTTTTATGGGAATTAGTTTTGGGGGCTGCCGCAAGGCTAATCATAACTGAAGCGCTCACTGCTTTATGTTTTCTGTTCCCTTTCTCTTACAGTCTCCCTCATAGACTCCCCAAAGCCTGACATTCCATTAACAAAGGAACCCTCCTTTTGTTCCATAATAAACACAAATACTAAAACCAAAATAATATACATACAGGACTTGACATGGTGTGTGTCACACAGAAAATAGTCAGTGTTTAGCAGTAATGATTATTTGGCAGTTATGAAAATTTCTTCACAAAAATGGATGTTAGAAATGTCCTATCATTTATTTTAGATAAAATTAAATTTAGCTTCAAGTCTCCTTCATGATCCTTGGCAGGAAATCTACTATCAGTCATTATTACACAACCCTCAGTCCCTGGAGCCTAACGGAGAAAAAACGAATCGGCTAAAAGCACATATGGCTACTGATGTTACGAGACTCAGGGCACCTCGCCCTGCTTGATCCTGGGCGTTCTGGAGAACAATCCTGAGGCCAGGGGCCACCTCCTTTGGGACAATAGTGAGCCTCTCTCCACTGAAGTCCTGCACCCACTCCATTCTGTGAGGGGCGGGCTCAGGCCCAGTTCTGTGAGTGTGCCTCAGAATCTGTCCAGTGTAGGGGTTCCCCTCTCCTGCTGCTCTCCTCCCTCGTCTTTATCTCAAGTCATATTTACAAAGGCTGTCCCCCTTTACCCTATGGTAGGATTGCCAATTGTGCAAAGCAAAATAAAACTAAAGTTGCCCAGTTAAATTTGAATTTCAGACAAACAATGAATAACTTTTCAGCAGAAGTATGTCCCCTGCAATACTTGCAGCATGACTACACTAAAAAAGACTGTTACTTACCTACAATTCATATCAATTGGGCACCCTGTATTTTATCTTCCAACTCTACCCTAAGAGTTCCTGCTTTTGAAAGACTTAGGAATAGAAGTCATGTGTAGGGTTGGGTCTTTCAGTGCAAATCTTCAGTGGCTAGAGAGAAGAGCTTAGAAAGGTACAGGGACAAGCCCAGCATAGACAAACACAAGATACTATCTATAAATAATCCTGTTACTCTCATCATTATGATCATCATCTTCATCATCATGCATGGAGATTTGCTGCTTAAGAATCAGTCTCCCTGGGGAAGGCAATATTAATGGATTGTTTCCTGACGAAAGTTTTAATTAAGATAAAGGAGAAGGAGAAACTAGAGGCAGAGGAAGTCTGCATGCTGAGGCAGGGGAACAGGAAACCAGGGGAAAAGGTGCAGAGAGGTTAGGGCCAGAAAGGCAACATTGCACCTCACAGCTTCCTTGTTGACCTGATGCAGGCATCATGGGCAGCCTGGGATGGCAGAACTAACACTGACCTGATTCCGTTCTCGGCATCATCACCACCACCACCACCACCAAGCTGGGCAGCCTGGAGCAGGTCACTTGACCTGCCGCTGCAGCTCAGACACGCTTGTGAGATTCAAACCCAGATGTACTCCTGAATGTTTCATAGGTACCTCAAGTCAACAGGTGCCAATGTGAACTCATCCTTCTCCTCTCTAGACCTGTTTTTCCCGTGTAGCCTGTGTTAGTACAGTGACACCACCACCTGCCCAAGCATCAGGTAAGACACCTACCAGTCATCCTAGACTTGGCTGTGAATCTTATCCCTGGTGATTGCTGGAGTGGGCCAGGATCCTCTGGGTGGCTAGGCATGTGTCCTTTGCCTCCTTCACTGCTGCCAAAGGTGAGGACCTTCTGGACAGAAGAGGGACCGTTCAGACTTTTTCCAGGAGGACACAGCCACTTTGAGGTGGCCAGAGAGGCAGGAGATGACTCTTGCATACATTTGGAGGGAAAATTGAATTAAATACACTCCTGTACCCATGAGAATGACTTTTTGATAGTCTACCTCCCTTTTCTGTTTTTCCCCCAAATATCAAGGGTTGAGTTCTTTTTCTGTTGAGGTATAATTGACATATAAGATTATATTATTTTCAGATGTACAACATAATGATTCAATATTTGTATGTATTGTGAAATGATCACCACAGTAATCTAGTTAATATCCAACCTCCTTTTTTTTTTTTTTTTTTTTTTTTTTTTTTTTTTTTTTTAGCTGAGCCATCCCGCCACCTGTTGGCAGCTCACGGCTGCTCAGCTCGGGCTGACTNCTCAGAGCTCAAACTCTTGGGCGAGCTCTTAACCAACTGAGCCACTCGGCCAGCCCAAACATTTTTATAACCATTGTTTTGAACTCTATCTAGCAAGTTGCTTGCCTCCATTTTGTTTAGTTCTTTTTCTAGAGTTTTTTTCTCCTGCTCTTTCCTGTGGGACATATTTCTTTGTTTCCTCAGTTTGGCTACCTTTCTGTGTTTGTTTCTGTGTATTAGGTAGTTTTACTATTTCTTCCAGGTTTGGCTGTAGTAGTAGTAGTAGTAGTAGTAGTAGTAGTAGTAGTAGTAGTAGTAAGTGCCCTGTGGGACCCAGTAGCACAGTCTGCCTGGTCACCTGCTCTGGGTACTCCAAGAGTGTCCCTTGTGTGGGTATGTGTCCCCTCCTATTATAGTTGAGCCTTGATTGCTTTTGGCACATCAGTGGGTGGGATTGACCCTCAGGCTAACTGGCTGTGTGGTTTGGCCACCTCCATAGCTTACAGGCTGCCATGCAGGGGGCTTACCCTATGGAGTGAGATTTGCCCCAGTGGGCTCTGGTTTCTGCTGAGACCTCCCTTTGGGTGTGCCACTGTGAGGCTCATTAGGTGGTCCTCTGCTATAGTCTGAAGCCAGCCTCCAGGTATGTTGTTGGTTTTGGGGCCTCTTAGGAGGGGCTACTGTGCAGGCACAGGTCACCCACTGCCTGTGACCAGCTGGGGGCTACTTGTTAGGAGCTACAAAGTGATTCACGGTTGGTTACTGCCTATGCTGGACCTGGAGGCATATGGGAGAGGCCACGCTGAGAGCCAAGGATAGCTGCCACCAATACTGGTCCTAGGGTAGCTCTGCAACAAGCCCAGAACACCCTAAGGCCTGCTGCCACCTGCTGGCTCCCATAAGGCTCAGTTGCTGATAGAACCTCATGTGGTATGCAAACTGGGTAAGGCGGGGTCTTGGAATCACCAGGGTGGTCCAAGTGGTGTTCACCAGGTAAATGTAGATTCTGGTTTGGTGCCAGCCTGGAGCTACTCAGCAAAAGCCTCAGAGCTCGGTGAGGGCAGCTGCTACCCACTTGGGACTCACAGACCCCTGAATGTTATCCAAGAAAGAATGCAATGTGGGCATGGCTGGTCGTTCACCGAGAAAGTGCCTCAGGCATTGAGCAAGTTGTGTGGGGCAAGGTCCCAGAGAGTCACCAGGGTGGAGTGAATGGTGTTCACCAGGCCAATGCAGATTCAGATTTGGCTGTGTGGTAGAGGGCTCAACCCAGGAAAGATGGTTCCTACCTGCTGGCTGCATCATGGGAATAGGATTCTACGCAAGGAAAATGGCGACTGTCCCTCCAGTTTTTGCTCTGTAGCTGCACAACTCAGCCTCTCCCTGTATGTCTCTGACACCTCCCGTGTCACTGTCCATTTGTTGGAGCCCAGGATCAGTGCCTGAGATGTAAGCCTGTGAACAGGTCCTTTAAGGGTACATATGATTTTCCTACTATCTTCTGTCCCACCCAGTGGGTCAAAATCCCCACTGTTTTTCATAGCCAGATGTGTGGGGGCTCCTCTTCCCCACACTGGTGCTTCATGTTGGGGAACCTGGTGTGGGGCTGGGGTCCCTTGCACCTCTGGTGGGCAGGGGGCCTCTGTGGCTACAATATCCCTCCTGATTCTGTATCGCCACATGCAGGTATGGGACCAGCCCGTACCATGTCTCCACCCCTCCTATCAGTATCAATGTGGTTTCTTTTTATATCCTTAGTAATAAAACTTCTGTTCAGCTCAATTTGGGATTGTTGTACAGATCAATGGTTCTATA
>NW_017731389.1:3102630-3114571 GCF_001890085.2 Hipposideros armiger | reverse complement strand
TTTTTTTTTTTTTAGCTGAGCCATCCCGCCACCTGTTGGCAGCTCACGGCTGCTCAGCTCGGGCTGACTCGAACCGCTGTTGCTCAGAGCTCACACTCAACCTCCTTTTTTTTTTGAAAGGACTCGAATGAGTCTCCATTCCTGTCTATCAAAATAGCTTAACAAATGGACAGTCATTTGACTTCATTTTTCTCAATGGACATTTTACCAGAGGATGTTGAATAAAACAAGGGTGGCAGGGTATTATGCTGGGGGCTGGTTCACCCTGGGAAACTTCTTGTGGTTTTCAAGAACTCAAAACTACATGTTATAATAAGCCACAGTGGCAATTTCCTCAATAATACCCCAATGAGCTTATTACGAAAGTTATTTTAAATTAATCCATTGAGATTGGAGTCTAATAGAGCAAGGTAAGAAGGCATCTGAAAATAATTCACCAATCTTTTCTACTCCTGAAATAGCTTCTCTTTCCCTGGAACACAGAAGAAGGAAGCCAGTTGATAGGAGGATGGATGAGAAAGCACAATCCTACTTCATGGCTCCTGCTTTGAAGGATAGAAAAAGCTCATTTATCGTCTCCTGCCCTTTGCTAGTGAGTGTGACAGTGAGGCAGAAGGACAGGAGGAAAAGCAGGGTTAGTAGCCATGTTTGAAAAATTCTTAGATTGTTGGGAAAAATTCTCATCTTAATCCCAGAGAAATACAACTCCAGTGAAATCATTTTCTGATGGTTTTGGATCACTCTAGCCCAATCAATGGAAAGGTTCAAAATGGCCTGTAGCAGTGAGGTTATGTTGTTACAAAATCATCTTGGGGAAAAAATACACACACACACACACACACCTTTATATTTTTCTATATTTATGTATATAAATGACATGTGTTTGAATTAAAATATATATTACTGGCACTCAAAATATAAATTTTTGACACCCTCCCCCCACAAAAAAAATAGATTCAGAATTAGGTTTGGATTCCAACCAACTGTGCTGTACACCTGATAAATGTGATAGCATTTGAATGTGGAAGTCAGGCATTTTCTGTCTTTTGAATGCCACAAAAACCCAGCCTGTGTGTATATTTGTGTATGGATATGCTTATGAGTCTTCCCTGCACTGCTGTGCCTCTCAGATCTTCAGCTAGAGCAATAGTCTGGCATTGATAAATGCCATTCCAATGCTGGGTCATAGCTAGAACTGGTCGGTGAATTAAGAGATGCCTTAAGAAAGTGTTTACTGAGTGTCTGCTAAGTGCTAAGTAATCTGCTAGTTCAGAACTACCCACTTTACAGGTTAGGAATAAAGTTAAGTCGTTTCCTCAGGGTCACATTTGACCTCCAAGTGACTAAGCTGCAATTGAATTTCGTAGTGCTAAAATTGTAAGCCCAGCCTTTCCATGGTAGTGATGACATATGTAAGTGGTTTGCAGCATGGACTCCGGGGCCAGACTGAGTTTAAACCCTGCTTCTGTTGCTTCCTAGCTGTCATAAGTTAGGCAAATTATATAACCTCTGTGACTCAGTTTCTTCATCCATAAAATACAAATAATATTAAATTACTTAATAAGGCTGTTGAGAGGCTTAAATCATACTACTATGTCTATCTATATCTCCATCTCCATCTCCCTCTCTCTATATATATTATATCTATATCTAGTGCTTCCCCCAGCCATTGAAAGGCCCCATCTCTATTGGTGGTTGTCATTATTGTTACTCTATACTTTGGTAAAGGATTCAAGCTTTGACTCTCATGGCACATGGAGATGCTGGCTAACCACCAGTTTGCCCCATGGGCTGGTTGGTTCACAATTAACAGCAACTATTGCACCCCTACTTTATTCTCTTCTAAATGGGCAGTACCTGTGATGGATGTTCATCAAACTCAGATGCCAGGATTTCTCCCAAGTGCCTTTTAGGATCCAGATTTCTGCAACAAGCCCATGTTTCCTTTCCACATTATTTGGGAAAATCTGTGAACCTGGTGTAAATGGGGTGGCTTTTTACTTAGAATCACCTCATCCAAAATCATAGATATATTTTCCTTCTGGGAAACGTGTTTGATTCTGATGTCCAAAATACACCTTCTCTGAATGTTTCCCCCTGTGGTGCCTGAGTGAGAGGGTGTCTACCTCAGAATGAGGTCATAAAGAGGCAATTATTCTCTTCTCAGAGTTGACTGTACCAAGCTCATTTACAAAGTTACTCAGCTGTGACTTGGCCACTTAAATAACCCTATTGTCCAAAGATATTCTTTGCTGCAGCCATTTACCCCTCAGGAGCCATGTTCATGTTACAGAGAAATACAAATACGAGTGCGTTCTGCCCCAGCACTGTTAGCGCAATCATTCGTCAGTAGTAAATCATACACAGTCTTGGGTTGGAGGGAACCGACAATAATCTAGGGAAGAGTTTCATAAGAAATATTAGAGCTTCATAATCTGGAAGGCTCCCATGCTAGTTTTATTTTGTTCTGGAGGATTTTAGAAGCAAGCAGTTCTCTGGATGCCTAAAAGTCACTCCTGGGTTTCTGTTTTTACATATTTAAGCTATGCATTTAGCTCCAATTTAAGCATTCCAGGGTGTTAACAGTGTTTACAAAGGAAACTGCCAGAGGCAAATTCAAGCAGTTCCTTAAATTAATAATGCTTTTGTTCACAGTTCAGTTTTTTCCTTCCAGTTCTGCTGGAGCCAATGTACATCTCCTCCAGTTATACAGCGGGTGATGATGACAATTTCCATTTACACAGGGCATTTCATCTAGAAGTTGCGTGTGCGCACTCTCTCTCTCCCCATCACTTTCTGCCGCCTTCTGCATGGCAACAAAAATGCAAACTGCATTATCACACTCATTGGCCAGTGAGGAGAAGAGAAGCCCCAAAGCAAACACTGAAAAAAAAGATGGCTGAAAGAGAGTCAGGAGGGGCAGAAGGAAACTCAACAGGTTACTATGTTTGTTTAGAAGAAGAGGGTCCAGGTCCAAGGAGCAGAGTGTTCTTCCAGTAACCACACCTGCACCTTTGTAGCAATGAGTGTGTGGATGGAAAAGGGGCCACATGTTAAACCTGAAAAGCTCAGGAGACTGAAAATAACCACAGAGGATGGTGTGAACATAAAAATTCCTAACAAAGGTGGACCATGGCGGGAAGTCACATCCGTGGCCTGTAGCTTCCTTGACAAATGTCAATCTTTACCTTAAGCCTGTCTGTCGTCTTTTTCCGCATCTAAGATAACAGACCCTTGCAACATTCAGAGTAATCTCTTTCTCTGGACCCCCAAGGGGGCGCAATCCACCACATCAGAGCAGGAAACTACAAAGCCCATCACTATTATCTTGTTCCCCAAATACTATGTCTGTGTACTGCAAAATGTTATTAATTATGCTGTACCCACCAATGTAAAAGAAGTGTGTGTTGCTCCATTTTACTTTTTATCCAATCCCAGAGATTTCTCGGCTTTGCTTTCTCCCACCCCTTTAATCTATAACCAGTGGATTTCATGTAACCCTCCTCCTTTGATTCTAATGTATAAAATAAGTTGCAAAATGACCATTTTCTGGAACATTGTCTCAATCGGTTGAGATTTTGCTTCCTGGCAATTGTCAGTTTGGCTCAAATAAACTCTTAGACATTTTCTCTTAGGCTGGATATTTTTCGTAGACAAGTGTTATAGTGAAGTTAGTGGCCTGGAGCTAGACTGACCCATATTTAAGTGCTTGACATCTTACTCCCTAGTTGAGTGTCTTTAGGCAAATCCTGTGACCTTTTTGAGACTTGGTTTTTGCATCTTAACAGATGCAACGGGTATAATAATTCCTACTTTCCAAGTTTGTGTATGTTGGATTTGGAGATATATCTATTATATATATATATATATATATATATATATATATTTATATATATTCCATATATATAGTTATATATAGATAGAGAGAAAGCCAAAAAAATTGTATACACATTTTAAGAAAGGAAAAAACTATTACATTTATGCTGATGATACACATTTTGAGCACCTCTTGTAATTACAGAAGTCAAATGTGACTTGTATTTATCTTTTGTTATTGGTATATATTGAGTATTACAATTTTAATACAGTTTTCTTAAAACATGTATACATTTTCTTGGCACGGTGTGTGTGTGTGTGTGTGTGTGTGTGTGTGTGTGTGTGTGTGTATGTGTGTAAAGGATAAAGGTTTAGTGTATGATTGCTGGTACTTACTAGTTCTCATTATTATAGTGTTGCTATAGTTATTACTGCCATTGCTACTTAGAGTTGCATCTGATGGGCGCTGTAGCCTTCCAAGGGGCCACTCTCTGCTGACTTACCTGCCTGATCTATAGTCCCACCAATGGAGATGATCTTGAGGTTCATACAAAAGAGGGAGGGGCATTATCACCCAAAGGCCTAAATTACCATGCACTCTTATGTGTCAAGGAGAAATCTGGTGTCCATTGGCATGGGCTGTAACACACATACTTTGGACAGTAACCCTCAAATTTTAATGTGTGTAAATGTCATCTGAGGACTTTTAAAAATAGGCATCACAGGGCCCTGTCCTATAGCGTCTGATACAGCAGCCCAATAATTGGCATTTCTAGTAGTTCCCAGGTTGTGCTGACACTGCTGGTCTGGGGATCACACTTTGAGATTCCCTGCACATCAGGTAACTGATTATCATCCTGGAAGCCACTGGGAGCCTAATCTTGAGAGAGTGTTTTGTATTTGGAGCCCAGAGAGCCCAGAAGAAGCTGGGGAACTTAAAGGTGAATCAGGGATAGGTTGAACCCCTGCAGAAGGTGAAGCGTGAAGGGGAGGGCAGGCATCATGACCCCATGCCACCTAGGGCAGTTTGCGCCGGGCCCTTTTGGCTTAGGGTTTTTCTCCTTTCCCATGGCTTCCTGCCTGTCTAGCAACTTTTATACCTGTGGGTTTCCTTGTCTTTCCAGCAAGTCACTTCCAGATCGGCCTGATGAAGGGATATGGAAAGAGTGTCTCAGATGCTGGAAACAGTTTGCATAATGGCCTAGACTTTGGATGTGAGGAACTAAAAGCAGGTTGACTTGGCTGAAGCCTAGAATGAACAATTCTAGCTTGGGAGGATGCTGTGGGTAACACAGCAGAAGCTGGGTCACGAATTGGGCTTGATCCTAAATACTATGGGAAGCTACTGAAGGGTATTTAGTCAGGGGAGTGACACTAGATGATTTGTAATTTGAAGGGCTGAGTCTGTCTGCACTGTGAGAAATTGCCCAGATATAGGGAGGTCGGAGAAGTGGCTGTCGGAGATGTCTAGTCATGAGGTGGTAGCAGCCTAGGGGGAGTCACAGGAAAAGAAAGACTCCTTCAGTTTCTATTGAGCTATAATAAAGTTCTTAAATATTTCTGTCATTTATTTCGGCAGGTTTTTTTGTTTTTGTTTTTTCCCCCCAATGACTCCCATACTTTAGTATGCATCAGAATCACCTGATGGGCTTATTAAGTACAAATTCTGTTTCAGGGAGTAGAGGTCAGGCTTGAGGACCTCCATTTCAAACAAGCTCCTAGAGCAGTGGTTCTCAACCTGTGGGTTGCGACCCCTTTGGGGGTTGAACAACCTTTTCACAGCGGTCGCCTAAGACCATTGGGAAACAAAAAGATACTTATATTATGATTCATAACAGTAACAAAACTACAGTTATAGAGTAGCAATGAAAATAATTTTATAGTTGGAGGTCACCACAACATGAGGAACTGTATTAAGGGGTCGCGGCATTAGGAAGGTTGAGAACCGCTGTCCTAGAGGGTACTGATGCTGCTGGTCCTGGGAACACACTTTGAGAACCGCTGATTTATTCCAACCTTTCTCTAAAGAAGATTAGAGCCTTGGGCCTTTCCAGCTGATTGTGTTCTCAGCTTTTGGTAACCAGCATCCTGGTATTTCAATAAAACATTGAATCTCCTCGCTAAGATTCTACTCCTGGGGATCTGCATTATCTCACCACGCTCTCTCAGGCTCAACTAATTTGTCTTCATGAACCATCAGCCCTGCCTTAAGTTTTCCAAAAAGCTGCTTCCTCTCAGGCTGCACTTGGCTTCCACAGCAAGTGGAACCGGCTCGTCCTCAAGTGATTCTAATTAACTCTCTCTGGGTCAACTCCTTGAGTGAATGACTCGAATAACCCAGCATGACTGTAATGCTTTATTTATTTAAAGATTCTGAACTCTCCTTCCCCACAATCCTATGTTAAACAAGGATGAACCGAAAAAATACTTATTAGTTAAAAAAATTATTTCGTTATTCCACAAGTTGCTCCTTTGTTCTCCGACTCTTTCCACATTTCTTTAACTCTCACAGATGGCCAACCTTTCTTCATTTTAATTTTGGCAAGCGCCACCCTGGCCCATGCAGGAAACATTAAACATGCTTTGATGATGGTAATAGAAAACAAAAATTAACTGCAAGGTTGCCGTCCTGGTCTGTTATTAACAGGCTTTCTTTCCTTTGGAAGGATTAGCAAAGCTTGCATCAGTCAGAGGCCTTGTTTCTCTCTCTCTCTCTCTCTCTCTCTCTCTCTCTCTCTCTCTCTCTTTCTTTCTCTTTTTCTCTCTCTTTCTCTCTCTCTCCCTCTCTTTCTCTCTCTCTCCCTCCCTCCCTAGAACCAATCCTTCCAGTTTAGGATTTTTGCAGCTTGGAATTTCTTGCCACAGAATTGGCGTGGCTACCATATCTATGGCGATGAATATAGGTACGTGCTTCCCATGTGCCCTCCAGAGACATGAAGGCTATTGCGTCTCTACGGTACCACCTTCAGTTCTTCGTATAACCTAGCAGCTCGGCCACACAGTGACTTTTGGGCCTAAGAGTGGATTCCTCAAAGCACTCCTCCCACATTGAGTAAAAGGCGAAGGAGAGGGCGGGGAGAGAGTCGCAGAGGAAAGTAAAATGTAGGTGCTCCTTTGTACTGTACTGCAGTCAAGGTTGGCTTTCACAATGTCGCTGAGGGGAGGAGATGGGGGTGCCAAAGGGGAGAGAGAATTGATGGGGAGTTGCAGCAGAAGGTGAGCTCAGAACTGAGCCTGAGAAAACGACACGCCACCCATTATAATGCAATCAAGTAGTTAAGAAGGAAAATAATTAGAGACCTGAGAGTGAAAATTATTTCATAGCATCAAGAAGACTGGGTTCAAGAATACTTCAAGTTTCAGGTATCATTTACTATATAATGTATTGGTGTATTTCCTCAAATGGACTTTATAAAACAGCTTACTTGAATTTTAAAGTAAATCTAATTTTCCCATTGATTTTATTATTAAAATTCTTTTACACATTAATTTTATTATATAAATATACAGTAAAACCTGGGATTGCAAGTAATGTGGTTTGCAAGTGTTCTACAAGATGAGCAAACATTTCTAATACATTTAAACTAGGTAAACGAACGATGTCTTGTAATATGAATAGTTTGTTTCCAGAACAAATTATGCTCGCAAACCAAGGTATTACTGTATTTACATATTTATATGATGTATACTTAAATATATATTCATACCATATAAATATATTTACACTATAATATATTGGGTTGTCGGAAAAGTCATGACATATTTTTTCTGTTTTTTGTTGCAAAAATGCGTCATGACTTTTCCGACAACCCAATATATTTATAAGTGATTCTAAATTATGTAACTTATTTTAATAAATTATATAAATCATTCTTATGAACCGAGAACTTTTGATGAGAAAGGGGTCAAGTTGATGGCTAGTCCTATGGCACGCTGAACATTTTAGAGGATGGTTGGGATTTCACGTTTCCCTTATTTTTGTTCGTACAAACTGATCCCTTAATGAGAGGATCCGTTTTTCCTGTCTACACTTGATTGAGTCAACAAGTGTTTATTTCATATTTTGAAGTCCCCTTTTTCCCACCACTCAGATTTGATCTAATTTTTGGTTACTTTGAGTGTCAATTTTTTATTACTATTATTAATTTGGATTCCGTAAGTTTGGAATTCATGAATTTTCAGATAGGGTCACTTTAAAAAAAGCAAAATTCATCGAGATTGGGTTGTGAAGTGTTTGTTCACTTAAAGGAACAAAATCACTTTAAGAACTTTAGAAACATCAATTTAAAAAGAAGTAATTGCAATTTCAATCAATATCACTATAGTGTAGGTTGAACTAATCAGAAACACATTCTGTAAGAGTCTAGGAGACCTCGCCTTTAAGTCTAGGTCGAAATAACTAGACTATTGTGGGTGATAAATGCATATGAAAGTGATATCTTTTTTTCCTACTGTGAATTTTCCCCTGTGCAGCCTGGCTTCTTTTCCATTGGGTCAGAGCTAAAGAGGTTTGGCTGTATTAGAATATTCAGCGGTCCTAGTTTACAATATTACACTTCACCAATAGGTGTCACTGTTTAACATATGATGTACTCATATTCAAAGAAACCATTTCCTATGTATGGATTTCAAGATTCTGTAATTCTAATTAATTCCATAATTTATCAGCATGGAAGGGTAGAAACATTGAGCATTAAGTTTCCGTAAAGCAAGGACTCCAGAGGCTGTTGTGGGCAGAGGAGGGAAGTGGATCATGTATAGACGTCTAGTGTTTTAGCTATTTCAGAGAGACTTTACACCAGAACGCAGAGAGCTTGAGCTCATCATCATTCAGAGATCTGTGTCACCGTAAATACCTTTTAACCATTGCTTGTAGAGGCTTACTTGCTTTTTTAAAATATTTTTTTTAAATTTTAACTCAGCGAGAGCCTTCAAATAATTGTGGAGAGCCACTTAATTCAAATTCTGTGCTAGGTGGTGACCACCAAACTTTAGGGTTCAGAAAGGTCTTTGTCCTGCTACACATAACTGAGTCAGGATACCCTAACTAAAGATTTTCATCTTTGTCAAATATCAGTGCTGAGTTAGACATGTGTTCTGTGATGAATCGATGAGTTGGCCTTGAACACTTGACAAAACAGGCAATATTTAGGGACTAGAAAGAGAAAAGGGTATCATATTACTGTTGGGCCTGAAGATATGAAAGCCTGAGGAGACTTCCTTTTTGAGGATACGAGAGGAAAGTGGCTCTTCTACAGATTTAGTGAGCTTCTTAGAAAGTTCATTTTTCTTCAGCTGCTTTTTTTGAAAAAAAAAAAAAGTTTACTATGAAAGTTTTGAACATACACAAAATTAGAGAGAATAGTGTAATAAACCTCCACATACCCAACACCCAGATTCAATTATGATCAGTACATGGTCAGACCTTTTTCATCTGTACAGTCTCTCCCATGCCTTACTCCTACCTATTGGATTATTTTGAAGTAAATACTAGATGCGATATCACTTCACCCCTAAATATTTCAGTATATTTCTCTAAGAGGCAAGGATACTACTTTCTTAACCGTTGTTACAGACAGAAAATTTAACACGCTTTCTTTAATATCATCCAATATGCTCTCAGTGTTCAACTTCCCCTTGTTATCCTATAATGTTTTTTAAAATTGGTTTATTTGAATCAGGATTCAAATAAAGTTCATATCTTGCATTTGGTGTTTCATAAAACTTTTAATTTATAACAATTTCCTCCTTTTTAAAAAATGTCATTTATTGTTTGAAGAAATTGGATCTGGTGTCTCATATCATAGACTATCCCACACTCTGGGGTTGGCCTCTTGCATCCCTGTGGTGTCATTTGCCATGTTCATCTATCCTGTGTATCTCCCATAAGCTAGTGGTTGTATCTAGAGGCTCAGTTATATTCAAGGTCAATGTTGGACAAGAACATTTTGTAGGTGATGCTATGTACTCACTAATATATCACATAAGAGACATGATACATGACTTGCTATTTTATTTTATTTTACTTTATGTAATGTTAATATTGACTAAAGGGTTCAGATGTAGTGAACCTGATCCATGCATAATTCCCCACATCATTTTAGCAACCCTTGATGACCACTGCCTATGAGGAATAGAGCGAAGCAATAAAATGGAGTCACTATAGCCAAGCTGCTAAATTACTAAAATCAAGTAGGTTGAGGCATGAGGAAATGATTCCATTTTTGTTTTAACTACCCTGGGAACTTAAACTTTTGAACTTCCCCGTCTTGCATCAATGCCTGGCTACACTAATCAAACTTCCACATAACCCTCTGATTACCCTCTGAAGGACGGAGGAAAAAGCAGTCATGTATCCAGCCCACCCGACATCCATTATCCAGACCACTGGTTGTCTAGAGGATTACCACCTCGGACTAATCCAGAGGCTAATAATGCAGGACTGATTCTTCTCAGGAATGTACTTTTTACTATAAGAATTCTTAGCTTTTCGGTTTTCTTCAGAACACTCTGGGCATTGCCTAATTGAGTTTCTGATTTGTAAACCCTAAGACCCTTGAATAAATTTTTATAATTTATTTCTAGCCAAAGCCTCCAGACTCTTTCTGAGTTTGTTTGACATCTAGAACTGTAATTTTATAAGGGGCTACAAAATGTAGATATTCTAATTCAATCATTCCTTCTGTAGCTACTAAGTGGAATTCTTCTATAAAGAAGAATTCTTCCTTGTCAATTACCCTGGAATTTGATTACCCTGGAATACAGTTAATACTGGAAAGGCTTGATTTTCTCCTCTTTTATTTATCAAATTTCAAGTGAGAGGTTGGCGCCTTAACAGCCTTCAAATGGAACCAATGAGATTTTAAAAAAATATATATTATGACTTCATATATTAAAAAATATTTGATGTGTTTTAATCTACTATAGTTATTCTATTTTTTGATTCACAAATTACTTCATCTTTGTCCAGTAGTAGTCTCTTTAACTTGGCTCCTATTATCTTTTGACATAACCCCAGTGAATGTGGATAGCTTCTTTGCTTTCTGGTATGACAGCATGATCCAGGTTTACATTGTGAATTTACTGCACCAGGCTTGGAATCAGCCATTTCTCTGGGAATATCAGGCTCTTTTTCCTGGAAATGGTATCTGGAAACCACAGTCTGTACATTAGGGATGCCCGTTGCCACTGAGTCTGTTATTCCTTCCAGACCTTCTGTGGGAACAGAGCGCTAATAATATTTTTTTTAATAAAATGCATCATGAGTATATTAAACTTTTGATTCAAATGCAAGACTACAGGTCTCACAGACCTGTATTTCTTTGAACAATGCTTCAGGCTTCTGTAAGGTCCAACTTAGGGAAAACTGAACTCATGATATTTAGTTTAGTGAGATATATTTATGTGATTTTTTTCAGCCACTTTTGTGTAGTTAAGATATTTCTAGCCACCAGTGTCTGAATTGCTTCTGTGGTTCTTAGATGCAGAAATATGTGGATATTGGAGCAACAACTAGGCTTGTAATGTATGGAACCAGAAGCTTATTCCTGGGAAATTCTTCCAATCATCAGACATGTTTAGTTGTTAATGGAGAATTTAGTTCTCATCAACATCTAGTCAAAATGGAAGTGCTCTGCTGTTAGCAATATATTTGATAATGCAGTGGATACAAATTGAAAAGCTGCATACATTTTCATAATCTATGGTAATCATGCAAAATAGAATTTGTCAAAATACCCATATTTGTAAGGCACAGACTTACAACAGGACTACAAACAACAAAAACATATTTTTGTGAAGTTGCATATTTTATGCATGCCAACTATCAATAATAAAAGTAACTTTTGATTTATAATTCTAGAAACTATTAAATTATCTTTCTTTTATCATTACAGAAATTGATATTAGGAAGTGGTTCTTATATGATGAGATGAAAACATTACAAAAGTGTACAGAAGGTTAATATTGTAAAAGTATCTTAGGCAGTTAATAAGAATTATTTTTTTTAAAGATTTTTATTGGGGAATTGGGGGGATAGGAACAGCGCTAGGGAATTGGGGGAAGGGGAACAGACAAGTTGCTGTCGTTTTTGTTCTTCAGTCTAGTTGTGGAGGATGTTGCTTCA
>NW_017731389.1:3092103-3097750 GCF_001890085.2 Hipposideros armiger | reverse complement strand
AGAGAGAGAGAGAGAGAGAGAGAGAGAGAGAGAGAGAGAGAAGAGAGAAAGAGAGAGGAGAGAGAGAGAAAGGTGATTTTCTAAGAGGTATTTGTATGGGAGGAAGAATAGAAACACTTCCTACCCTAAACTACATACAGTTAACTTCCTTACCTACCACTTCCACCCTCAACATTGGGGCTGCACTAAATGTATGTAGGTCATGGCAACATTTGACTAGAAAATCAGTTATAGATCAATTTAGATCAGAGAAGAAACAGATTGTGAACCACAGGGCCTTATGTGTAGAAATAAAGGGACAATTTTTAGATAACAACATGCGCCATAGACATCTTTCTGAAAAAATATTTTGACTGAAAGCAAAGCCTCCTTAAAAATCAGCTGATGAGCCTCATTAAAAGTCAGCAGTTAAAGTGATTTGATACAAGATCTGAGAATTCTCTTTACTGAGTAACCAAGAATCTAGTCTGTTAGAAAATGGAACTTTGGAGCCTATGAAAATCTTCCTAAAACATAAAAAAAGAAGGGCCAAGGAATATGGAAGCAAAAATCTGAATTGTGTCAGGGCAGAGAGATTTCACCTACCATATGACTAAAGGTTTCCACCAGCTTCTGATCAAGCACGATTTAGACATTAATATCAGGTACCTGGTACATAATAGTATATTTTGTAGTAGATTACGGTGTATATTTTAAGTATTCCCTTTAGCATTATTTCCTATATGAGTTCAGACATCCATGATTTATTAACTTTATTGCCTTCATAAAACGTTGAGTTTAGAAACCCATCCAAGTGTTGTTTAAGATAGAGATCAGCACCAGGTGATCTTAGGTGATTTCTGAGAGGAATCTGATTCTCAGAGTGCTAAACCCAGGTTGGGTGCAGCCAAGAGAATGCTGCTAATGCTGCTTATTTCAGACTAGGTGTGTGACAAGCCACATGTAGGAATCAAAGGAGAAACCAGTTTCCATTAGAACAAGTGGCTAGAAACAGCTGTAAGTTAGAGTAAAAGGATTCAATATTGGATGCTGTTTCAGTTGAAAGATGGCCATACATAAAGTTGTTATTTCTGTGTAGTGCCCAAAAGAACCTAGCTCCATCACTTAGCAGCTGTGTGACCTTAGACTGGGCATTTGGCCACTCTGTGCCTCAGAGTTCTTCTTTATAAATGGGATGGGTATAATAACTCTTTATGAGGATTTGATGAGTAGTATATGAAAAACACATGGAGGGCCGGCCGAGTGGCNTCACTGGCCCTCATATGTGGGATCCGAACCGGGGCCCTCTGGCATCTGAAGCCAGTTCTTAACCATCATGCCACTCAGCTGGCCCAATAATTTTTTTATTATATGATAGTTGAGTATTTGTCAGCTATTAAAATTTTTTGTTGTGCTTTTTCTTAACTTGAACAAATATGCACTTGCATACGTAATGCTATATTTTTAATATTATATTTTTAAGTGAACCCCTAAAATTGTAGAATCCTGAGACCCCACAAAATCTGGAGCTGCTGGGTGCCAGTTGTTCTTTATTTAACCCCTCCTAATTTTAGTCCTTCTGTGCCCTGTTCTGTGGTGTAGAACCTTTGAAGATTGCCTTAGCTGAGCTCACATGCTTTGTGGCTTCCTGATGGGTTTAGCTAAAGAGAGGTACCAAGTAGAGTTCAAAAGGAAAGAGAAAGGAAAGGTTTGGATATTCACTTCTTTTGCTTCCTTCTTGTCTCACCATGGTAATAACAGTGAGTGTGCTTTGCTGAGGCATCAGGACTTGGTAGAAGCCTCCTGCTCTGTGGTGGTTCCTTTTATGGGGCTGCAGTAACACCATTTTTCCTCTTTTCCCTTTCAGGCCCTGGATGTAATGGCATTCTTCAAGATGCCTCACCATCATTGTTGATTTCCTTACTCTTGTTCAAGACATAAGTAACTGTTCCTTTGTTAAGTTCTTGTAGTTAAACTTTTTCAAGTGTGCCACTTGTTTTCTTCTGATACTGAGACAGTAGTTGAAGTTAAGCCTGAGTAGAGAAGGCCGAGATAGGGAATTAGCCAAAGCTTATTGGCACCTTTTGGTACACATGGTGCCTCAGCTTGCGCTTTCCTTTTTGTCTGAAATCTGTGTTATATCTAGACCCTGTTTAGGGCATAGGACTTTTTGGCAAGGTAGGGACCTCCTGTGCTTAGGCTTCAGGCTTCATTTGGACACCACATTGGGACCTGCTCCCTCTAAGGGCATTCCTGCTCCCTGGGGTGTCAATACTGAGTAGCATATGAGTCATTGATTTTCCAAGATAAAATGTATTCTGTCCTCTGTCTGGTGTTAAAAATTATTCCCCTTTTGCTTTTTGCTGCTCACATGGATGCATCCCTTTCTTGCTTCCTCCTCTAGTACCTTTAGCTTAATCTCTACAACTAATTTAGGCATTTATTTTGTATAAGGAGAGTTTATGATTTCAAGTAACTTATGTTTTACATCTTGCAAAAAATCCTGAGGCAAAATGTTGAGGGGCCGGGTGAGTGGTACGTTGGTTAGGAGTTGGCTTGGGACACCAGCTCTGAGCAGCAGGGCCTCGGTTCAGATCCCACATGGGCCAGTGATGCTGCGCCCTCTACAGCTAAGATGGTGAACAACAGCTCAACCTGGAGCTGGGCTGCCGTGAGTCGCCGGTGACGGCATAGGCTGCAGTGGGGATGGTGATGGCATAGGCTGCAGTGGGGATGGCCAGGCAGCGGGCATGAGCTTTTATGAGCTTCTGTGAGTGGCCATTCAATGCCCGGCGATCAACTGCCTCTCCTGTGAAGAGCGCAATGATAATACAAACATGGGCCAGTGAAGTGACGTCCTCCACAACTGATTGAAGAACAAAAGGACAGCAATTTGTCTGTTCCCCTTCTCCGATTCCCCAACACTGTTCCTCTCCCCCAATTCCCCAATGAAATCTAAAAAAAAAAAAATGCTGAGGATTAGAATGAAATGGGTAAAAGGAAAAACACAAGGAAAAAAAAATCACACAAATTAAAATTCTGTGATTATATCCCCAGACCACCAAGAATTGTTGCAAGGTGTTTAGTAGTGTGATACAAAGTGTTTCATGGAGCCTTCGTGGGACACATCTTGGCCTGTTTACTTGCAGACTCACATGATGTCTTTCTCTGCCCTGCTGTCTATTAGAAGAAACTATATTTATTAGGCTTCTAGTCCTCTAGCATCTCTGCAGGTTTGGCCAATGGGATACACTGGTACAGAGCAGGGGAGAAGCCAAGATACTCCTCTTCTCTTTTCTGCTTTTGTTGACATCTGTGTGCCTCACCTATGGGTCCTGATCCTGCCAGAAAACACCTCTCTCAAGGTCTAACGGGAACTATGGTCCCATCTTATACCCAGTGACCACAGCTCCTGGATTTGGGAACATAGGCTTGTCCCTATATTGCTCCAGCTCCAGTGTGGTAGCAGTTTTATGTTGTTGCCAATCTCTGGGATACCTCTACATGTCCTGTTCAGCTCCTTATTTCTTTCATCACTTGTATAATCAGTTCCCTAGATTGAATTCTTTCTGTTTGAGGTACCTCAAGTGGTTTCTGTTTTCTGATTAAAACCCCAATGATACATTATGTTTTTGCCCAATGGGAGAATTTGTTTTTAGCCAAGACCCATCTTTGTAACAGATTGTTTGTATGTAAAAAAGAGCAACTCAATCAATCTCATTTAAGCAAAAGGAGATTTATTGCAAGTATATAGAGCTCATGAAATCCAGTATTCATTGCAAGTACATGGAAAAATAAATCTGTTCTACTTTTTACTCTGGGCAGGCTTGAACCTCAGGTGATAGTATGGATAAGTAGATCAAATTAAGCCATAGCTGACTATTTTACTGCAACCCCAGGTCAACTTATAAAAGGCTCCTAGAGAAAACTCTTGCCTCTTTCAAGTCCAAGGTTAGCTTTAAGCAGTGTTCTTGACAAGTGGGGGCGGGAATGTGGTTATGTTACTACATGAATTATTATGCACTTAGGCTCTACCAGAGACAATAGGAGAGGTAACAGGCCGGTGGTACCCAGAAGACTCTCTTTAATACAGACTTATGCTCTCAAACTTTAAATTCTTTTGTTTGCTGACTTTATTTCATTCTATGTAATTAACTCCTCCCATACTTCTTTCCAGACCTTTTTTGTTTTATTTTCATGTATTTCTTTATTATACTATCTTCAGCATGGGGAAACAGCCCTGTGTCTAGGACAAAAAGAATGGATTATGTAGAGACCTTCTAGTCCATTTGGTCACACTTCAGCTGTAATTGTGGGGTATCATTTCATTTCACATTAACATTGTCCAGTCCCCCCCCCCCTTTTTTTTTAGTTTGGCTGTTTCCATACATCTGAGGAACTTGGAAATTTTCCTCATCTTTACTGAATATACACATATTATTTTTAACTGTACCTTCTCCCATGCAGTAGCGTTCAATTTTGATATATACTGCTCTCTCAAATTATGTTATAGGATAGTCCAGAACCAGGGGAATCCTAAGGGACTTTAGCCATAGCCTGTGGTTTTCATTTCAGTGACCCACTGTCCCTGTGTCTCAGCTCCTAGCTGACTCTAGTTCTGTCTCTTAGTTTAATAGATATGATGGAATGGTAGTAGACAGCCTGGAATCAAAGCTATGTGAGAGGGGATCACTATTCAACCACTGTGCCCATGTCTCTTAATTTTTACCTAGTTGGCAAGGGATTTGATCATGATCTTAGTATTTTACCTATTCCTTCCCCTCCTAATTATGAGGATTGGCCATATATATATATATATATATATATATATATATATATATATATATATATATATATATATAAAGCAGTCACTTCAACAAGAGGAGTATTATTACTTTTAATAAAAATGAGAGTTATTACAATGAAGTACCATACACTTCAGAGAATATATACTTTCAATTGGCTAGCTGTCATATTCTTACTGAATACCCCCTCTCTTCTTTACCCTATTGCACAGGTGTTGTTGGTCTTGATATGGCCTCCAGAATGCTTCCAAGAAAGGGAATCTGGAAGTGGTTACCTCTGATGGGACTGACCTGTAGGTTTACAGTCCCTGAATCCATAATGACCACAGTTTGTTTAGCTCTGTTTTGATGTTCTGCAGAGCTATAAAGCTGCTAATCAAAATTACTAATGGACACTTATTCATTGGTCAGCCCATTCATGTTAAATAATTGAACAACCAATCACTACTGACCAAAGTAAGGGCTTCGAAGTCTACTAATGGCTCAACCACAGGTAGCAGGAAAGGCCTGGAAATAGCTGCAGTTATTAAAATTCAGTAGGGGTCACATGTGGACCAGGGACCCAGGCAATGGAGTTTACCAAAGAACAAATGTCTAGGGAAGGCAACCTCTGTGATTGCAACTTTTGTTGAGATGTTACCTTCACATGTCTTGGGTTGGAGAACTAGGCCACTTTCCAGGTAATAATAGTCTACTTATATCAGGGCAAAATGGCCAGGTGGAAATGCTATCCTGACTTTGCCATATTTATAATGGCAAAGTCAAGCTTGTTTGTATGGTAAATAGCTGAATGGGCTTTGATAAGAGATTATGCAGTAATCAGGGTGTGTGTGTGTGTGTGTGTGTGTGTGTGTGTGTGTGTG
>NW_017731389.1:3088080-3090633 GCF_001890085.2 Hipposideros armiger | reverse complement strand
TGGTGCCAACTTGGGCCAGTGAAGCAACGTCCTCCACAACTAGACTGAAGAACAAAACGACAGCAACTTGTCTGTTCCCCTTCCTCCCAATTCCCCAGCGCTGTTATCCCCCAATTCCCCAATTAAAAAAAAAAATCTTAAAAAAAAAAGAAAAACACATGGAAAGCGCATTCAATAAATATTAGATAATGTGAATGTTGGTAATAAATACCTACATGAATAATTAATCTCATTGAAATAAAGGCTGATGTGAAATTAAAACTACTGGATATGAGCTTGGAAGTATGGCTTTTAGTCATGGCCCTGACGATTTTACCCATAGAGAGTTAAAGAATTTTAGAGCTGGAATGTGGGAGGGATTTTGAGATTATCTTATTCAATTTCCTCAATTTATGTAAAGAAATCAAGGCCAGAGGATTCTTGCTTAAGGCCCCACAGCTAGTTGGTAGCAATAAGCATTTAATTTTATTGCTTCTCTTACATGAACTTGACTCTTACTTTCCTCATGTGGAAATCAAGGTATTGAATTATATTAATTTCACCTCAAATTCAATTAGAAGGGAGGTTCTTTTAGAGCTCAGATTATTAATTTATTCAACAGGTATTTATATCTAAATGTGAACATATGTATATTCTGTAATACTGCAATTTCACTCCTAAGTACATAGCCAACATTAATGTATATACCAAAAGATAGGCACTAGAATGTTCATAAGAGCATTATTTATTTTAGCCCCAAATTGGAAATGACCTAAATGTTCATCAGCAGTTGAATGGATAAGTAAACTGGAACATTCACACAATAGCATATGATGCAGTAAGGAGCATGAGTGAACTACCATAACACGATATGGATGAATTTCACCAGTATATTGCAGAAAGAAAAGTCATACACAAAACAGTTCCTATTGTGGTATTCCACTTATAGAAAGTTCAAAAATAAGCAAAACTAAACTATGCTGTGAAAATTGGGGATGTTGGTTAGTCTTGTGGGTGGTAGTAAATCGGAAACAGTACAGAAGTGTTTCTAAGGTGCTGGTTATATTTGTTTCTTGCTATAGATTCTGATTGCATAGGTATGCTCAGATTGTGACAATTTAGTGAGTTTTATACCTATGATATATGTGCTTCTCACTATGTATATTATACTTCAATTAAAAAATAAAACAGACACAGTAAAATAAATTTAAAAAATTGAGAGTCATCTCTTACCAGCCACTAATCCAGGTGCTGGTGATAATATAATGAACAAACTTGATAATGTCCCTGCCCTCGTGGAAGCGATTTTTAGTGGGGAGTAGAGAAGACAGATACATACAATGAAAGAAAACTAATGTCATAGCAAAACTGTAGTTAGTCAGTGCTTCTGCATTTATTAAGTAGCCATTGTTGTCTTCCAGTGTCTAGTTAAACATTTGATAGTGCATCATCTTTCATTCTGTCTCTAAGACTTTTAAATATTGTTACTTAAAAAAAATCTGTAATATTCTGTCTTTTGTTGGCTGTCTGCTGATTTCCAAGTGGTTTTAGACTCATTTTTCATCAGTATGTCAATAGAAATTCTTGCAGTTACCACAAAGTGTTCATTTCTGATAAAAGAATAGAAACACAGCAAGCTAGAAAAACCTGCTTTGGCAGCCAGTGGTATGTGAGATCTATTATAGCCATTTAAGTAACCTCAGTAGTGACCTGTTTACAAAGGAAAGACTGTTACTTTCTAAGATCTATTGCCTATTTAGTGACCTCACTGACAAATGTAACATTATTCAATATTACTGTCTCATGTTTCCAAAGTTGTACTTTAATTGCCTTTTAGAAATAAGGGATGCTTTAATTATTATGCCTAATTGTGCATAGAGAACAACTACAAAAACAGGGATATACATTGATGTTCCAATGTGTTTTTATGGAATAAATTAAATCCAAGAAGCAGCAAAAAAATGCTGAGAAAAAGGGTGAAGAACTCTTTGGGAATGTGCCGAGACTTTTATGGGGACCACATATAAGGGCCCTGAGAGAGGCAGAGAAAGATGCTAATTAGAGGGGAGACTATAATATGTTTTCCATGTTCACTTCTGATTGTTTGTGTCAAAATACCCCTGTGGACTGATGGAAAACATAAAGCCTCTAGCTTGGGTTTTTAATAAGGTTTATGATATTACTTAAAGTTTTACGAGTACTCCATTACTTAAGAATGGTTCTGTTTAAGGAACTTATGGAAGACATGCTTTCAGTTGTTATCCAATTCCCTTGTTTTCTGGTAGTTTTCCTTTCCTCATACTTCAGTCAAAAGTGGGTGTGTGGCCCCCATTGGTCATTTTGCACACAGTGTGGATCCGCCCACAGGTTGCAGCTGATTGGAGGATGGAAGAACACATATTTCCATCAGAGCACTTTTCCCAGGTGTGACCACCACTGATTGACTACGAGGCAGGCATCTGATGCAAGTTTGGCCAACTTTTTCCTTAGGAATTTTGAGTTGGGTCTTATAGAAAGAGGTTGGTCGGTCTTTGGATGTTTGGATTGTGTGTGTGTGTGTGTGTGTGTGTGTGT
>NW_017731389.1:3021602-3086885 GCF_001890085.2 Hipposideros armiger | reverse complement strand
CTCCCTAACAAGACAGTCCATCTGGCCCCCTAAAAAATATTTACAACATTATTGATTATATTCCCCAGACTGTCTTTTCTACAACTGAGGCCATATTGTAGCTACCAATTTATATTGTCTCATCCCTTCCCCTTCTCCTTCATCCCTACCCCCTCCCAACTAGCAACCCTCAGTTTTTCCTCTGTGTCTCTGAGACTATTTCTGTTTACATTTCTCATTTATTCAGTTTTTTAGATTCCACATATAAGTGAGATCATATGGTATTTTCTTTCTCTGACCGACATATTTCACTTAGCATAACATGCTACTGTGTTTTAGCAGAGACTTCAGCAGTGCGTATTCTGCAATGGCTACCACCTTCATTCTGTTTCCTAAATGCAGGACTCTGCTTTTCCTTGTCATTCCTCAGCTCTCAAGGTCTTTGCAGGAACCCTTAGGTTAGGACTGAATGAGAAGATATCTTTATTATCAGCCATCAGAAAAACACGCGATTTGATGAGATTGCAGACAGGCTGTGGACCAGGACGCACCTTGGGAGAACACCAGTATGTTTTTAAAAGGGAAATCAAGAAATTCTGCGTACTGAACTCATCTGGTCAGAGACTAACCAGGACTTTGTAAATTTTTTTGGGTGGTAGAGCACACATCTCTGAATTTCAATCTTATTTCTTCTATGGGCAAGTTGCTTCACCTCTCTATACTGACTCAGTTCATCCTTTCAAAGGGTAAATAGGCTAATATATATAGTTGTATGGCTTAAATGAGAAAATACACATGCACTTACTATATGTTAGCTATTAAAAGTGGGAAAGGATAATTTTTTAAAAAGGTAAAATCATGACTCTCACAGAGATATAAAATGAACATGTGTCAAAGATTTTGTTTAATTATTAAATGAGTACAACCATTTCAAAGTGGGAATACAAAGATCTGACTATTTATAGACCAGGAATATTGAAATCAGTGGCTCTGAACAGTGCATAGTTTTCCAGTAGAGGCACCCAGTAATCTTTTTTGCTTGTTCAAAATTCCCTGGCGTTGCTATAATTATTATAAATTCATCTTCGCTGAGCTCCCCCATTCATGCCCACTTCTCAGGAAGGGCTCTCCTTTTGACATATCATAAATCTCCCATGCCTAAAGCCCACATTTACAATATAAATATTCCTTCCCATTCCAGGTAGATTTTGCAATAGAGTTCTTCTATTACAATCCCTTATTATCAAGCCTTCAATTCTTGGCCATAACTTACCAGCTTGGATTAAAGTCAGAGGATGAAAAATATGTTGAGGCTTAAACAAGAAAGAAAAACGGAAGTGGTCATGCTGGCAATTTACCCATTTAGAAAATGTCTGGGGCTATGAAAACTAAATCCACTGTTGGCAGTGCACGCTCAAGCAAGAAAGTCTATTTGGTGTGGGAAATAGTACTCAACCTTTCATTTTCAGCAATTTAATCAAATCTCTCCTGCTCTCTCAAATATTTATTTAGTCTCCTATAATTTATGGTAACCATGGCACTTAGTATTACCCAGGTGTTAAATCTAATACAAAAAAAAGTAAAAAGAATAGTAAAGAGGTATCAAGTGATGCCCAGGGGAACTTATTAAGTGTATTTCATTTAAATAATCCAATTCAACGAATTGAGGGAGAACTCTTTAAAAAAAAGTACAACTTGAAAGAACTTGGCTCACACTGAAGCAGGCACCTCACCTGCACGCTGCTCAGATCATTAATTTTAATAATACCTATTGCACACTTCTTGGGTAGACTGCTCGATAGTCTGTGCCGGGTGTTACCTACTCCTATCCTGTGATATACAAATCAGGTTGATATTGGGATCTCCATTTGAAAGATGAACAAAGGGGCCAGTGACTTGCACAAGGGCATAGGCAAATCCACAGACACACTCTTCTATTTCAGCTAATTTTTATCTCTTCTGTACGAAACCTAAGATCAGTTCAGGGGATTAGCCATGTCACCTTGAGGTACCCCTCTCCCACAATCTCTTATCCTCAGAAACCACAGTCTTGCATACCTTCCTCTCCAAAGGTCAGCACGAATTTCATGCACCTTCATCCATTCAACTTTATTTGGTTGCTACTTCACCACACCCAAGAACCAGTTCAGACAAGAAGGATTAGTCCAGAAACCCACAAAGCTGTTAGGCCACCTGATTAGTTGGGCTCCTGCCGGAGGCTAACCAAAGAAGTGGAGGAAGTCAGGAGGCTGGATTCTAGGTCTGACTGGGCTTGTATCAAGTGGCACAATCTTGGGCTAAGAATTTAAAATTTTTGTCTGGAGCACTTGTACCGCTATGCAAACGAATTTAGCAGGAGAAAAATGATTATGATGGATTCTCCAATACTAATATGCTAATATCACAGTGTGAAGAGAGCATGGGCTTTCAAGGTACAGTTTGGCTCTGTCTTTAAGTAGCTGATATTTAGTAATTTAAATGAAGAATGACTTAATGTCTCTGAGCCTCAGTTTCCACACCTGTAAAATGACAATGACAGTACATCATGGAGTTGCTATAAAGGTAATCTGTGATATTTTTAACATGCCTAGAACATGTGTACACTATAATTTACATATTAGGCCCATGTCCCCTGAAATGAAGTATTCTTGTGTTTATTTCTAATTTTCTATCCAAATAGTGGAGAAAGGGGAATCTGAAAGTTTAAATATGGTGTGCTTCTTTTATTTTTTGAAACTGTATAATTGAAGTTATTTATTCATTTGGGTGACATTTATCCCTCTATTGGATACATCTACACATTGGTGATCCAGGGCAATTTTCTGTTTCAGGCTAAGGTTTTTCATAATATATCACCTATCCAAGTGAAGTCTCTTTTCTCAGATGGAGATTGCTCAGGGAATGAAAAATTATTTTCTTGATACCTTCAGCCAAATCTGGACAATTTATTCAGATCTAACAGTGCAAAGAAATATTATTATAAAAATAAATAAGAAGCAGCAGTGTGTACTTGAAAGAGACTAGATGGAGAGTAAAAGAAATCATGGTTCCAGTTCACCTACCACATCAATGGTGAATGTGACCCAGAATCATCACTGAACTTCTCAGGGGCTCTGTTTCATCTGTGCTGTGACTTCTTGAACCACTTGTATTCTGATACTAGAGACAGAGAGACATTGATGAGTCTATGCTAATGAAAAATCAGTTACCAAATACATGAGGAAATATTCAGATTATCTGTGTTTTGGATACTATTGTTTCTCTTCATTAACGTAGAAATCAAGGATACTTACAATTACTACTAATAATGATAGCACTAGTATAGTGCTAGTATTGTATACTAGCATCAGTGTACTACAACGCACTTTTCAAATACATTGGTTCATTTGGACGGCACAGTGATGTGTGAGATAGATGTGACTATTACCTCCCTTTGACAGGCAAGGAGTGTGTGTGAGTGTGTGTGTGTGTGTGTGTGTGAGAGAGAGAGAGAGAGAGAGAGAGAGAGAGAGAGAGAGAGAGAGAAAATGCACATGGTCCAGAGCCAGTACAGAAATCAGTAACAGCCTGGGTCTTAGTCTAGAGTGCTCATACTCTTAAAGTGTTGCTGCCCCAGTCATCCCACATCTGCTGCTATTTAGCCCAAGCCCAGTAACACAACAGTAACATTGGGAACTCTGTGTGGGTAAAACCTATAAATATGTGTCATGATAATACAAAGAATTACTGACCTTTAATGCATAGAAACAGATCTTATACCCTTGCAGGCTTTCCGTTGATCCCTAAAATGCCTTTTTCTGAACAGGGCACAAAGATTATAATTGCTTTCCCAAGCTTTGGGACAACTTAAGAAAAAAATGGCCAGATCAATTTTTTTTCAGGTTTTAAAAATATATTAAAATAGTTTTAATCTTGTTACAAAACAATACATATTTACTGTAGAAAATTAGAAAACATACACGGCAACTTCAGTTCCACCAACCTGAGAACACCTTTGTTGATATTTAATAAGTACCAGAGATGACAATTGTGTTTGGCAAATTATTCACCTCCCATGGCATTTTTTTTTGTCTTAACCTGAATTGGGCCTCAGAAGCTTTCTCAACACAGTGCCAGTGGGATCCATGATACTTGATCAGAGTTGACCCATGGATTGATACCTATTTCCCATCTCTGTGCCTTTCCAATGCCTTTTCTCTAGGCTCATATGTTAACATATACAAAAGTATGGGTATATACATATATTTTAATAAAGCTTACTGGTTTGACTGGCTTCAAAGCATTCAACTTCTTTCTTAATGTGAGACGTTCTGTCCTGTTTTCTATAAAAGGTACAATTCTTGCACTCCAATCAAAGAATTTTCTGTGTGGCTTCAGGAAATGGTAGGATAAGGATAGAAAGTTAAAAGGACCTGTGCAGACAATCATAGAAATCCGTTCTGAAAACGAGCTTTAATTTGAGCAGTTTAAGTACAAAATTTTCAAAAGGAGACTTGTGTTGAAAATACTTAATACCCAACATTTTGCGTTAAGCCTGCGTGCTTTCCAAATAAGGTGTCCCCTGTCCTTCTAAATTACTGAGTGTAAAAGCTGTAATGTTATATGTTCCCGAGGGGCAGAGAGTAATTCAGACATGAAGTAATTTTAATAGAAATCATTCCTCTTTTCTTGGCAAGAGAAGAATTTCAGTAGGAATTTTTCAAAATTACAAAATATCCTTCCCTGGGGGATTCATGCCGCCACTTAGCAGATTTCTCATTTCATTTAACACAAATATTTTGATCCTCAAGGGGAAATAGGCTGAGTAACAGTTTCTGCATTACTGTCTCCCAAAGATAAACGAGGTGCTGTTCTCCAAAATGGACACAGGAGAGGTAAGGTGGGAGGAAACATGATGCAAATCCCAGGAAGAAATTTCTAAAGACAAATCATTTACCAAAGTCCTTAAAAATGGAAATAACCTCCAATTTCTATTTCATTTTCTTCTCAAAACGTTTTTCAAACAAGAGAGATCACTCCCCTGACCTCCCCCAGAGAAAGCTATCCGAAAGATCTCCCTGAGGGTAAAAGAGAAGGTGATGATCTTAAAAGGCATATGGGTTAATCCTATTATCAGTTCAGATGGATCTCCATGGCATCCTAGATGGGTGGGTGGAGAGAGATTATGAGTTGCATCTGTATTTAGCTGAAAAGGGCTCTCTGACTGAGCAGCATTGTCTGATTGAGAGTTGTGGATGGTCTTGGGCCGATGATGTCTCTATCAGTGCCAGCACACCTGTGAGGAAGATGTGCCTTGTCCTTAGGACCTGTCCCAAGTATCCTATGCCCTCAAGATCTTCTGAAACTGAGCACTTAAAGCTGCCCTTCCAAACAAACATTAAAAATTTCATATTGTCCCACTGGTAGTTCCATTGAGATTTCACTCTTTGTCAAATAATAAGTGAACTGATCTCCCATGTTCGATAATAAGTATAAAATAGGATGCACTATGTTTGCCAGTGGTCCTGTAGAAAAAGTTGAGCTTGAGGGAAATAAGAGTGATAATGTTAAGCACCATTAATTGCTTGGGAAAACGTTTGGAAGGATGTAGGTATTTTTGTCTTCATCAAGGTGGGCATGTTCCTACTCTGCCTCTGAAATATTGACATTGCTCTTAAGGTCAACTTCAGTATCATGCTTTGGTGAGGAAACATTCCTTTCTTAGAAGGTAAATGGTTGTAAGGCTTTTAGTGAAGGAGGCACTCAGTGACCTTTTAAATACACCTTGATGTTCTCAAATAAATTCAGCCTTGCAGCCCCTTACACGGTCCCTCAAGACTTCATCCTTAAAAGTCGGGTCTCTAGAAGTTCATTTAGCTGCATTTGAATGAAAAAACCTAGAACCTAACCGGAAGCCATAGCCCATCTTTTCATCATTTTTGCCCAGGGTGCTCACAGTGTCTGGGTACAAAGTGATCAGCAAACGCTTTTGACCCAACGGCCTGGAAAGGTTAGCAACACCAAAGGAAATTGCTTAAATGACTCATCAGAGCTCTGCTTTAGTTTTACAACATGTCTATCATGGATTCATGTTTGTTGCAAAAATTCAGGATCAGGAGCAGTCCTAACACACAGGTGGCCATATGTCAAAAAGTCACAGTGATCTTTATTTCTTAATGGAATATCAGAAGTTTCATTGCCTGAGGGACTGACATCAGTGTCCAAGGTAATTGCCAGATGTTTCGACATTTAGGCTGTATGTCCTTTTGGAGGAGAGGATAAGCAGCTCTCTAAAACCACAAGCAGCTGTTAAAAAAATACAATTATTTTTTTGAAATGGAATTTTTATGACCACTTTAGCTCTAGAATTGTTTAAAGTGATATGAAAAAATACCCCCATAGTATCACTTTTTAAAATTAGTCTTCAAGTGGGCCTCTTTATAAGGAAACAGACTTTATTAGGCCAATGTCATTTTCCCTGTTCTTTATCTTTTGTTTTTACTATGTTAGGCCTAACAAAAGTCACTCCTAAATCAAGGACATCAGTTAATCCCTGTACTAATGAGGCCAGGATGGGTGTTACATTTCCTCTGGCCAATTTCAGGGTGATCAAGGATTCACCTAAATGGTCATGTTTTGCAAATGTGTGCCATGCAACATGTGTCCCCTGAGATGTGGGACAAGAGAATCTAACTAGTTTACTGTAAACCCATTTTTACTACTAAAGAACTAATATTAGTAATATTAGTTATTAATATTTATATTTATAATATGAAGCAATATATTTTGAGCGCCTGCTATGGAGCAAACTCGGTATTAAGTATTTCTCATAGAATCCTTGCAGCAATATAATAAGGTAACATGAGTAATCCCATTTTACATAAAAGAAAAATAAGAAGTTAGGTGACTTCCCCAGGATCACATTGCTACTAAATGACAGGTACTGGGTTTAAAGCCAGTTTGTCTAAAATCCTTCCAGCCCAGCCTCATTCTTTTATGCCAGGCTGCCTTCAATAGTATTATTTATATAGTAATTTATAATTGATAGTAGCATTTTTCATTTATTTTTGGTCTCATTGAGTGCTGAGGATTGCTCATTATGGAAGTGATCTTTGTCATTGCCTTATGGGTAGGGAAGGAAGGCGAACCAGTTACAAAGCTCATTCAGATTTATGCAGCTGGGAAAAAACTGAGCTGGACCTGGAATCCAGGGGCTCTGACTCTTCATCCTGTGCTCTTTCCATTACATCAAAGACACCCAAGGTTTCCAGGGCTGGTAAGTGTCCATAGCTTGTCACCACTTTCTTTGTCCTTGTAGGTATAGCTTGCACTGAGAGTCAGAAAACTTATCCTAGTTTAGCAAGAGTTTATCAGACACACTGTATGAAGCATTTCCTCCACAATCCCTACTTTCCAGGAGTTCACACAAATCCAATGCCTAAGCATACAAGTACTTATAAAACAAGCTCTTGGAAATTAGTAGGCAATTCATATGCTAACCCAATGATAAATAAATGAGTAAACATATGCGTAATTATGTAAAAATTATTAAGCACAAAAAGGACTCAAACTATAATTTGTATCTAATGCCTTAGCTGAAAAGCTGGATCCCTTTTAAATTGTAGTCAGTTCTGAGATAAGAAAACTGTTATTCCTACTGACCAGAGAAAGATCTGGAGGACTGTAGTAGAGTTAGAAGAAAGCTGAATGTTAGTAGAGTTAGCAGAAAGCTGGAAGATATTGGGTGGGCCCAAGAAAGATTATTAGTTCTTTTGTCCATGACCTTTTGCTAAATTAAGTTATTCTAGGGCAGCGGCCATGTTGTATTTTTAACAGCCTCTTGTTCTTCTACCTCCATTGCCTAACAGTATCTAGAAACAGATTTCTTAACTAAGCATTCATAGATGGGGGCATCTGTGTACCTCCTGATATTGAAAATGGAATATAAGATATATGTACATTTTCCTGGAGAGTCCATTGAACTTATTGGATCCTTGGAATGCACGACTCTGCAAAACCACTAGTCCAAAGTGAGTCTCTATCCTAGCTACATGTTAAAATCATTTGTGCAGCTCTTGAAAATTGTGAATGGCCCCTCACTAGGACTAGTAAGTCAGTATCCTAGAAAGGGGAGGTGGGGGTGAAGATTAACAAAATACTCTAAAATTTATTCTAGTGCACTAAGAGTGTTGAACACCACTCATCTAGAATATAGTATTGCATGCTATTTGAATAAAGAGGGAAAAGAGAAGGTGAGAGATCATGTGTATATTTTGGGGGGTTGTGTACATGGAGAAAGAGTAAACAGACTGAAGAAATTATTTGCTCACAAATTTATTGTTTTTTTTGTCTTTTGCTTTCTGTTAATAGCTTTTGATCTTATGCCAATGCTTTTCTTATAAGCCGCCTCAAATATTTTCTAAAAGCAGGCATTACAGTGTTGTGTTTTATATTATTTACTGTTGTTTATGTGACAAGCAAGAGGAATAGATTTTGACTAATTAAGTAGGGGGACTGAGATGATTGGAAATGCTTACAGAACTGAAGTAAAAGCTGTTCCAGCTACTGGGAAGACCAGTACATGGGCAGTTCGTTGGAGTTTCTCAGCTCAGTTCCCAAGACCTCCAGCTCCTGTGTTTCTCTAGTCAAGGTTCAAAATGGCAGGAAAGGTTCAGAGTGGCTCTGTTTAGGTCAGGTGTCTGCCAGCTTTGGTGAAGAGGTGAGTACATCTACTGGAAACCCACCTATATGTATTAGGAATCATTTCACGAAAAGCTGAAGTTTGACACTTAGGAGTCATGTCAATTGATATCTACCCTATTCATCAATAAATTTTGGTTTAGTCCAAGACCAAGTTTCAAGAAATGAAAGTGCTGGGGAAATGGAAATGTCTCAGCTTCAGAGAAGGAAGTCTACTAGAGGATTGCATTTATGAGTTGGGTTAGTTGTGGCTCAGATGGGAAGGTAATTATCAAGGGACTGTGGTTTTATGGTATTTGCCTTCATACAACTGGTAAAAGATTCAGTGTAAGAATCATCTAACTGGCTAAAGCAGGGCTTAGCTTGTGGCTGTCAGGCCATACAATGGAGAGAGCCAGGACCGGGAGCAGGGTGTCTCAACTTCAGCACTCTTGACATTTTGAGTCTGGATAATTCTTTGCCATACATGTGCGTATATGCATGTCAGGGGTATCCCATGCTTTATAGGATATTTTAAGGCATCACTGGCTTCTGCCCAATAGATGCCAGTCATGACAAAACAAAATGTCTCCAGATATTATCACGTGTACCCTGCAGAGCCAAATTGCCCCTGGTTGAGAATCACTGACCTAGAGGATGATTGATGCATGACTGGTTCAGTTCACAAGTGATTACTGAGCTCTTACTGTATGCACTGGGGCAGTCACTGCGATTATAGAGATGACTGAGACACACCCCCTCCCTTCAAACAGTTCGTAGGATAATGGGGAAAATGGACACAAACAGCACTGTTTGTTTGTCTCTTATATTGTCAGCACCCAGGATATTCCCTAGAACATATTACCTGCTCAGATATATATTGATAGAATGAATGAAAATATATCCTTTATTAACTTTTGACCTAAGACAAGCTCAGTAATCACAAAGAATCTGTCTCTTCATTTATAAAATAGGTATAATAATACTTACAGGACTGGGGTGCAATTTAAATAACACATGCTTAGAACATGGTAGACATTCAATAAAGAATTATTATAAAATGAAAGTGTAAAATGTCAGTTGAGATCTTTTCCTTTTTCCCTAGAATTTCTGGCAATCACCCACCGCTGAATAGTAAGGCACAAAGTGCGACACATTCTAAATTTAGGGAAAGCCTGACAGCCAGCTCACCACAGCTCTTGCACAGAGAGGCCGTCCCAGCAGCCCCTCGCCCCTTGGTTATGTAAAGAAAGCTGGACATGGGGAGGGGATCTTGTCCTTTGGGCAGTGCTGAATGGCCTCCTCCCTTGGGTTGAATTCATCAAGTGCTAACCCCTGCAGTCAAAAGTATCTAAGAAACGCATCCCATTAAGCAAGGGATGGGTAACGGTACCCCATTTTAAGATAGCTGTGTGTGATGTTGCAGGGGTGTGGAGAAAGGTGGGGAATCAGAGTGGGCCTGAGAGACGGAGACCGCAGGAGAGGGGGTGTCTGCAATACTTAGCATGGTTAGATAGCCTGGCTACTGATAAGGGGAGCTAGGCTTTAAATCAGCTCTCTGGAGACCCCCAGTGGGCTGTACAGAGGAGTAGACTGGCGCAGGGGCTGAGGGCTAAACCATATTGAAGGGCTGTGGGGTACAGGAGGAAGCCAGACTCTGCCAGCATCTCCCACAGGGAAGGACCCTCAGGGGTTCTCTGAAGAAATAACAAACATATCCTCAGTAAAGAGCCAACGTTTGGAAACTGGGTGCATCAAAATACCTCAATATTGCCCAATAGAACAAGTCACAGAAAGGAGACAGTGGTCTGGTTATATGAATGAGGGTCTGTGGCCACAGCAGAACCAATTAAAGGCCGCTCTGATGAAAGCAGAGGGGCTTGTGGTCTAAAGACCCTATAATTCCCTCTAAATAGGATCAGCATTGATCTCCAAGCCTAGGACAAGGCTGAGCCTAAGCGGGTGGGGACTGAAGGGCTGCCAGGCGGCGGGGTGCCCAAGCCATTACCCAGTCCAGTCACACAGATGTTCTGCGCTCGCATTGCATGATTGCTGGTCGTGCACAAAAACCCCGGACTTCTCCAAGAAAAAGGGCCTCACCTTGCATTCTATCAATAGCACCAGAGGGAGTCTTCATTTCCAAAGGTAATTGCCACAAATGTGTTACACAATATCATTCATTACTTGCTAGGACTGAGTGTTGAAAGTACATTTCACAAGATAATGAAGTTGTTTCCCAGGACTAAAATCACTGGTTATCTGACTCGTAGGTTCATCCCACATTAGATGTATTACACACACATCTGTCAAAATAAATAACTTACTTGGGATGTGTCAGAGCTCACAACAAGCTGATGAGAAATGTGGAGGGTGGTAGAAAGCAAATCAGAGAGGCTGAGTGAGTGAGGGGAAAATAATGACCCATGTCAGCAAAGGGACAGCCCCGCACGAGAGATGAAAGCCTGGCGAGATTTGAAAGTGCCCACATTCCCATTCCCACAGGTTTCAGTGAGCACACAGGCCCGCGTGTGGTCACACCAAAAATATCAGTTGGAAATGAATTCCCAGCCGCAGTGGTGTCTCATGAAGCTGGCTCTGTAACCTGCCAAGGTGACAGCCAAAGCCATGAAACTAGAATGGGGGTTTTCAATAAGGTAGCATGAGGAAAGTGGGGGGCATCGTGTACTGGCTGGGAAAATACATTTTTATCAGGCAACAGGTGTTATTAAAAAAAAAAAAGTTGGGCAGCCTGCTCCAAACAGGAAGAGTTGCAGGCAGGGATTTGCAACCTTGTTGAATGGAAAATGATTTTAAAGGAAGATTTAGGGGATATTCAGTGTAGCTTCCAAGTGGAAATGATGAGCTTAGGGAGGCATGAGAAAACCTGATGATGATGATGCTAAGGAAAAAAGGGAAAGAAGTGGAGGAAGACAGAGGAGGAGAAGGAGGAAGAAGAGGAGGAGGAGGAGAAATTAATCTTGCCCAGGCCAGCCAAATAACAACAGCAAAATGTGAACTATAAAAAGTACACACAAACAAGTCAGCGCAATTAGAAAAGATGATGATGGGGAAGATGAACATGAGTGAGTATTCCAGGCTTCACAGTGTTCTTTCCAACGGCAACAGTAATCTGTCTCACATGTCATCGCTGTCGGATACCATGTAATAAAACACCGCGATGGCACTAGCAGTTTGCAGCTGTCCCTGGTGTGTACCTAAAGAGCCCCAATTTGATGGCGCACCATCCAAGGCCATGGCCATGCGGAGGCCCCCTTCTGTCTGTCTCTGGGCTGACAAGGTTTGAGAATTCATTGGGCACAGAAAGTTGGCCGAGGCGCTTGAGGCCCTGGGTCCCTCTCCCGAACCCTGCAGCTTTCCCCACGCTCAGCAAGAATTGCCCAGCGTAGGCCATTTTGTGGTTCAGCCATCAGAGCCTTTGTTTTGCCAGAGACAGAGGAAGAGGAAGAGAAGGAGTCGAGGAAGAGACTTCCTAGAAGAGAGATCTGGAGTGAGAGCTAATGAGACCGACCATGTTGGGGTGTATTTTTTCACCTTCAGTAATGTAGCTTTTATGAGCATTGCTATCACAATAAAATGAAATAATACATGGAGTCGTAGGAGGGAGGGAAGAATCATGGTCTGTGGGGGCAGAAGACCATGGGTTCTACCTTCTTCTTTTGAATAAATTGCTGAATCTCTCTCAACCTGTGTCTTATTGAAACGCTATCTATTTTGAAAAGTTACAAAGATTAAGTTAATAAGAAGTCCCTTTACTGAGTGCTTTCTACATGTTAAGCCTTATTTAAAGTATCTACAGCTGAACCTCACCATAACCCTAGGAGGTGGGAACCATAAATCCCCCCATTTTACAAAGGAGGAGACTAAGAGAGAAGTAACTGGTGTGAGGTTAGCCAGCTGGGAAGCTAGCAACTGGGCTTTGAACTAGGTCTGTGTGGCTCCTGAGTCTGTGCTCATGACCTCCATGGAAAAATGCCCAGTTTGGCCCCTGACACGGAGTGAGCACTTAACAAATGGCAGCTTCCATTATTATTGCAACTACCTTAAATCCATTTTGGAACAAGAAGGGTTGTAAATAATATAAAAGAACTATTATTGTCGGTATCTTTTTAATCATAGGAAGTTTAAAATGTCCTGCCAGTTCTCATAGACATTTTGTGCTCAGAGAATTGTGAAGACTTTCACTTTACAGGGAAATGAATCAAGTGAACAAAATAAGATAATTGAAAAACTTCTCTTACCTAAAAATACTTAGAGAAATCTGTTTCTTTGGCTATCATTAAAATATGGCATTTCTATCGGAGGCTTATGCTTCTGTTATGGTGTTAGAACATCTATAAGTCTAGGCTTTATTGGAAAAAAGAAGGGATTACTTAGATTTTCCAAAGGCTCTCTTTAACGAACTCAATGATATTCAATATGAAAATTCAAGTAATATCAAATTTGATTGGAAATTAAGAGCTTTTATTTATTGGAAAATTAAGATGTACAAGATTTTAAGGAAGAACTTTGAGTTGCCTGCTGTAGCCAAGTTTTGGGGGGGACTCGACTTGCTTAGATTTTTTATTTTTTTCTGTAATTGTACTTTTTTGGTAAGAGAAATCACAAACATGTTTAAAGGAGACAATGTATCAGAAAAAGCTCCTATTAAAAAACTGTATACTTAATTTCTTAATTAGGTGAATAAGAATAAGGTCTGCACAAAAGAGTTGTTTTGTTTTTTTCTTTTTTTTTCTTTTTCAAATAAGGGTGGTAAGAAAATAGGCCAGGTGATTAGTAATCTATTTTTAGGACTTAACAGGTCAGTTTTATTTCTAGGAAGAAAAAGGGCTTAATCTACTTGTAGAACTTGATAATAGCCCGGAGGCATTTGTCACGGCAGGTTAAAAACCTCAATGCTAGCTTCCTACTTTAAACAGCCTAGACTACACCCTCTGGAAAGCCAATCTTTTTACCTCATCACCAGATGGCACCAAACGTCTTTAAAGGGGAGAAGAAAGGGGAATGGGAATGTTTAGTTTTTGGTATTTCATCTAAAAAAATAAATCCAATTACATTTCTAAATGCTGAGGAAATGAAATATACAGAGAGATTGAGCCAATTCCATGTTAAGCTGTCCCACGGCATTGCTTTGCTCCTGCCCTGGATCAATTTCATGTTCTCTAAAAGATTGAATCTGATAATCCTAGGAAAAGAGAATCTGGAGTCAGTTTTTCATTGTGGTAAAATACACATGTCCTAAAATTTATCATTTTACCCATTTTATGTATACAGTTCAGTGGTGTGTATGTTCCTGTAGCATGTGCATCTACAATGTTATGCAAACATTACCACTATATATTTCCAGGACATTTTTATCCTCCCTAACAGAAACTTTGTTGCCCATTTAGAGTCTTTAAAAAAAACTTTATTTTGAAATAATTATAGATTTATAGAAACTTGCAAAAATAATACAGAGGGGTCCCATGTACAGCTCACACAGCTTCCCTCCAATGGTTATAATGTATGCAACTATAGTACAATTTCAAAAGCAGGAAATTGACATTGACATCGGTACAGTGTATATATATATATATATATATATATATATACCGTATTTCTTCCCCCCAGCTTTATTGAGATATGATTGGTATATAATATTGTGTAAGTTTAAGATGAACAAGGTAATGATTTATATATGTATATATTGTGAAATGATTACCACAATAATGTTAGTTAACACATCTATCACCTCATATAGTTACTGCATGTGTGTGTGTGTGTGTGTGTGTGTGTGTGTGTGTGTGTGTGTGTGTGTGTGTGTGTGTGTGTGTGTGTGTGTGTGTATGTATGTGTGCGCGTGCGTGTGGGCGGGGGGGGTGAGAATTTTGAAGATTTCCTCTCTTAGCAACATTTAAATAGACAATAGAGTATTTTAACCATAACCACTATGCATTAGATCTCCGGAACTTATTCATCTTATAATTACAAGTTTGCACCTTTTGACCAACACCTTCCCACTTCCCCGCCCTCCAGCTCCTGGCAACCACCCATCTACTCTCTGTTTCCATGAGTTCAGCTCTTCTAAATTCCACATATAAGTGATATCATATGGCATTTGTCATTCTCTGTTTTATTTCACTTAATGTCTTCAGGGTTAATCCATGTTTTTGCAAATGGCAGGATCTTTTTCTTTATTATGTCTGAATAATATTCCATTGTATACATACATGCCATTTGCTTCATTTATCCCTTGACAGAAACTTAGGTTGTTTATATATCATGGTTGTTGTAAATGATGCTACAATGAACGTAGGTGTGCAGATATCTCTTCAAGATAGTGATTTCATTTCCTTTGGATACATACCCAGAAGTGGGATTGCTGGATCTTATGGTAATTCTATTTTTAATTTTTTTGTGGAACCTCCATACTCTTTTCCATAGTGGCTGCACCAATTTAATATTCCCACCAACAGTGTACAAGTGTTCCCTTTTCTCCACATCCTTGTCAGCACTTGCTATTTCTTGTTTTGTTGATGTGTGTGTTGATAGTTCTATGCCATTTTATCATCTGTAAATTTGTATAACTACCACCACTTACAATGTACAGAGCATTTTGAGCAACTGCACAAACCTCACCTCCCTTAAAGGCCTTTACCCTCCTCTGTTTATAATATAATTGTCTTACACATTTATTCTGTAATATATTTGTTGAAAATCACATCACACATGTTAACCTTTTGGTTTCAGCCATCAAACATAATTTAGAAAACCCAAGAAGAGAAGAATGTACTGTATGAGTATTTGCCCATATTTTATTATTTCTGTTATTTCTTCCTTCTTGATGTTCCAGGATTCCTTTCTGTTTCAAGAACTTCCTGTATGGGAGGGCTACTGGTGACAAATTCTCTTCATTTTCCTTCATCTGAGAATGTTTTATTTCCCCTTCATTCCTGAGAGATAATTTTACTGAATATAGGATTTAGGGTTAACAGTTCCTTTCTTTAGCACATGAAAAATAGGTTGCTTTCCTCTGGTCTCCATGGTTTCTGATGAGAATGCAATTCTTTTAACTCTATTCTTTTAACTCTGTCTTTTCCCTCTTTACGATTTTAAGATTTTTTTCTTTGTGTTTCTGATGTTAATTAGAATGTATCTTGATATGGATTTCTTTGAGTTTATCCTCTCTGTGGCTCACTTAGATTCTTGAAACTGTAGGTTTATGTATAATATTTTGCCAAATGTGAGAATACTTTTTTAACTCCATCCTTTTTCTCCTATTCTGGCAATCCAATGACATGATTGTTAGATCTTTTGTTACAGTTCCACAGGTCCTTCAGGATTGGTTTGTTTTTCTTTCATCTGTGGTCTCTCTAGTGTTCAGATTGGGTCATTTCTATTGTTTTATCTTCAAGGTCACTAGTGTTTTCTTTTTTGTCTTCTTCATTCTGCTACTGACCCAAAGTCAATGGAGTTTTCTATTTTGGGTATTGTATAGTTTTAAAGTGTTCATTTGGTTCTTTTTATATTTTCTATTTCTTTGTGAGACTTTCTATGTTTTCATTTGTTTCAAGTGTGAGTATGATTGCTTATAGAAATATTTTTATGATGATCACTTTAAATTTTTGTTGCATAATTTTTATATCTGTGTCATGTTGATGTTGGCATCTGTTAATTGTCTTTTCTTGTCGAAGTTTAAATTTTTATGGTTCTTGGTATGATGACTGATTTTTTATTTTATCCTGGACATGTTGAGTGTGTTATGATATGAAATCTGGATGTTGTTTAAGTCTTTTGTTTTAGCTGGCCCCCTTGACACCACACTGACAGGTGAAGGAGGGTCTTATCTGTTACCACTGGGTGGAAATGGACATATATATAATACCACTCCACCTCCACTGACACCACTGTGTCATTCCCTGTGCCCAAGATTCCTAGTGAGTCCACCTTTTTCTCTCTACCATTCAACATCTAGCTATGTTTGCTTTCTATTTACTGAGCAGGATTTTTAGCTGTGTGTAGTAAGAGGAATAGGAGAATTGCATTTCACTATCTTTGTCCTGAACCGGAAGTTCTAGAGTGTTTTATTTAATTTTGTTGTGTAGTTGGTGAAACACAGGATCAAAGTAAAATTATAGCAATGATGATGCTTTAGGCTGAAAGTTTATAGTGTTTGCAGATCTAACCAGTTTATTAACTTCTTTCTGGACTGTACACTTTGGGAGAAAAGCAGCACTCATTAATCAATGGCTGTTTCTACCATATAAAGTGATGACAAGCTTTTTGGTTTTGTTAAAAAGTGTAAGGAAGAAAGTTACATTTTTTTTCCTTAAAAACATCAACTAATTTTTTTTTCTGAGACAATATTTAAAGAATCTGTTTAAACACACCTGAAAACTTGGGAATTACATCCTCATTCTAAGCTTTCTGTTCTTGACAGGGAAGTGTCATGCCCTTAAGTGACACAGTGTCATGGAATTTTAAGTAAAAGTGCCATGGAAGAGGATGGGAAGCATAGCCTGATGTATATTTCATTCTTCCTCTTAATCAGAAGAAGCTGCTGAGTTATAGGCTTAAACTATCATGTCACAGGGGGATCAGTCAAGGTTGACTACACCTGCTAATTAAAGGCCAAACCCAATTGTTACCAACAATCCAGAGAAACCACAACCTTTTCATCAAGATGGAAATATCCACACTGTAGCCCCAGAGTTACCACATAAATTTAACAGCCTTTAGTTTTCCATTACTATGATTTTCAGCCTCAATGATACCGTGCAGGGGTCAGCACAGTTATTCTGTAAAGGCCTAGATAATAAATATTTTAGTCTTTGTGGTTCACACAGTCTGGTCTGTTGCCACTACTCAACTCCTACATTACAGCACGAGAGAAGCCACAGACAATGCCTAAACAAATGATTGTGGCTGTGTTCCAATAAAACTTTATTTACAAAACCAGGCAGCAGTCCAGGTGTGGCCAGTGGGCTGTGGTTTGCTGACCCCTGGTATACACCCATGTGGCAGGATACTTTGCTGAAATATTAATCTATATTTTTCTCCCTATAGATTCTCATTTCTTCATTCTTCATATGTAGTCAGGTTTGTTCATGCTTCCTTGACTTGGAGATTTTGAACAGAAATCAGAGGTAGCCTGAAATCATCTTTTCTGTTTATTCTGAAATCTGAGACAGAGGTTATAAACTGGCATCTGGGAGACTGACTATGACCAATGACATAGTTTGCTTGGCCCAAATGATGTTTTCAAGACATTTGAATTAGTAACTAGCATTTAATAATCAGGAAGTTTCACATAAAAATTGGTGCCATAGTAGCAGCGGCTGCCCCTTTGGACAGGTTGCCCAATTCCCCACAACTCCCTGTTTTCTTCTGAAATGAATTCCAGGGTTAGTTGCTATTTATTAGCTTTCTTTGACTTTTTTATGGTAAAGGATTATTTCTTTATTATACTGTCTATACCAGTGACCATACTTACAGATATAAAACTTTGGGCTCTTTTTTTCTTATCTGCCATCCTTGGCCTGAGGCCATAGTGGAAATAAAGCTAGGTGTTCCATTGAGAATAAAAGAAGTAAAACACTTTAGAAGGAAAGAGAAAGGTGCCATTTCTCTAAACCGGCAAGTGTGACGATGACAGGGGGGCCTCAGAAAAACAGAACCAGTGTTGTGTTCTGTAGATCTGGTGGTTTTAAAACACATTGCAAATCCTTTGACGTTTTTGTCTAGAGATTAGCCTGGCCCTTGTGACTGCCTCAAGGAGAAGAATGGGATGGAGGTAATACTGGGTGACTTCTGAGGCAAGGAGTGCCGTTTCTGCCAGTTTCTGTTGGGATACCCCCTTTGGGAGCCTTCACCAACCACGTAAGGAGCCTGATGACTATGAGATGGCCATGTGGAAAGATCACATAGAGAGACCACAGTGGGGAGATGTGCCTAAGGAGCTCCAGCTGTTTCGGCTCCAGCTTTTTGAACATCCCCAGTCCAGATGCTAAATATGTAAGAAGCCTTCAGGATGACTCCAGCCCCATCACCATCTGCTGGCAACAGTCATCCCCCAGAGCAAGATCAATGATTGCCCTTGCTTTAAGCTACTGTTCTGGGCAGTTTTTAATGTAGCAACAAGAAACCAAAACTGTGGAAATGCAGGAAAGGAATGGAAAAACCCCAAAGGGATGGCTGCATGGGACAAGATGGCTCCCTTGCCTTGGCAGAGAATCCTGTAAACAGAAAGCAGCTGGCCTTGCAGAGACTACTGTGGGCTTGGCTGGAGGACACAAATGGTGCCCGGTACAGGTGGGGACAGATGACTAGTGGTCCCATTTTCTTAGCACTACACAGTTCTGGGGCAGCTTTTGGAAGGAGAGCCAAAAGAAAAAGAGAAAGAGGAGAGGATTCTAACTTTTGAGCCTGACTTTCTTGCCTGTTTGGGGAAGGTGTCTTGAGGCCAGTATTTATTCAGTTTAAAGACAATTTAAAAAGCAATATTTCTTAAACATTCTAATTTGAGGGCCCTGATTCAAATTAGTATAAAAAAGGAACCCTTGATTTGCCCAGGATTTGAAACAGCACCTCTTTGCCCCCCTCAGCCAATTACTAGCTTGCCAATACGATGGACTCTGTAGCCAAAAATGTGAAATTCATAAATATATGACATCTATCAGCTCTAAAAAAGTTCAGTGAATAAAATATAAATGAAGAAAAGTCTTTTTGTGGGAAGAGGTCTTGGAGACAGAAGAATTAGATCATGAAATAACTAATTCTTGATTCTGTCCTCCCTCCTTTTTCTGCTCATATCTGTCAATGGCATTTAACCTGAATTTGGGTATGGAGCAAATACCACAGTCATCTACCTCCCAGATAATGTTGATTTCCTTTGCAAAACTGGTTTGACAGTTTTTGCTAACATGGTTATAGCTCATTTTGACCGGCCTGATTGTTTTGGTAAAGGCTATATTAGAAGCTGTATTTCACTGATTTATATTGTGTGGGTTTCATGAATATGGGCATATGAATAAGAAAGAAAGGCCAGGTGTTTTTTTCCCCCATCTTATTTTATTGAAATTTCTTAAAAATGTAAAAAAGAAAAATATAGATTGGTTGTCCAATTTTAATATTTATGTATATTTTCTTTAGTGAATAAGTTGGAAATTTAACTTGAAAATAAGTATTTGCTTGCTGATGGGTGTTTTCAAGAATTATGATTAGATATTCAGACCTGTGTGTTTACATATGTATGTGTATGTATGTGTGTATTTGAATGAATATGTATGCAGTTGACCCATGAACAACACAGGTTTGAACGGTGTGGGACTACTTACAACCCATATTTTTTTCCAATAAATACAGTAAAAGTGTTTTCCTTTGACTGTCTTAATAACATTTTCTTTAATTATTGTAAGAATACAGTATATGATACATATCCAAAATATGTGTTAACTGACTATGTTATTGGTAAGGCTTCCAGTAAACATTAGGCTACTAGTAGGTAAGTTTTTGCGGAATCAAAAGTTACATGCAGATTTTCTACTGTGGGGAGTTCGACACCCCTAACCCCTCCCTGCATTGTTCAAGGATCAATCGTATATGCATGTGTGTATGTGTGCATGCATGTGTGTGTGTGTGTGTGTGTGTGTGTCTGTGTGTGCATGTGTGTATGTGAGCACTTCACCCTTTGTTTTCTAGTCCAGCGCTTTGGATGAGGAGTTCGGAAAGTTCTCAGAACTTCTCATTTCTGCTTTGCGTAATTGCGTTTTAAACAAATACATAAATATAACAGAGTTCTTTTTCTAAAGCTCCTTCATCTTGTTCATGCTTTTAAATACGTATTTCTTGAAATCATAACAGTTTGGATGTGGAAATGGCTTTGAGATTGTTTTAGAAAAGAAAGGTGGCAAGTTCAGAGCCTCTCTGAAAGAAAAGGATTTTTAAAAGTAATCAAGAAAGGAACCTGCAGGGAGACTTAAAAGTGAGAGAATGAGGGCTTTGATGAGGCCCCAGAAAGCTTTCCTGGAAATGAAGAACAGTTAAATGAGCCATTTATAAGCAAATAGCAGGAGAACTGAAGAACCAAGAGGAGGGGACTGGTTTTGTTTAGGCCAAGTAATACGGGTAGTGCTAAGTCTGGCAGTAGCAGAGCTGAGAAAACAGTAAGGCTTTTAATTGTTATTTCTGAACCTTCTGGTGCGGGAGTGGGGGGTTGGGGGAGTGGGGGGGTAGTGGGGGGGTTGTGTGTGTGTGTGTGTGTGTAAGGGGAGGAGCCTGGGAAGGATGCCCGAGTGCTCCTCACACCAGCCGGAAATCTCTCACCAAATACATTGTTGGATTCTCTTTTGTCTCCCCCATACCCCAGCTCCATAATGCTTATGACCTCAACGTTAGCAGCTTTGGGGAAAAAACCAGGGATGTAGGAATTTTTCAGAATAAATTTTCCTCAAGTCAACGGCTCCTTATATTAAGCAGTCAAATAGGTGTCTCTAGAGACTACCATATGCAAAAATGCAGTAAAAAAAAATGTGTAGCCAAAACCAAGACATACTCTTTTGTGGAAACAATACTTTCATCAGCATTGATCTCATAATTTCGCATATTAAGATGATAAAGTGGCTTAAGCACAGGGACATAGTCTAGAAGGAACAAAGAGGAAATTGGAAGAAGGATGCCTTAGTAGTCTCTTAAAAAGGCATCATCATTTTGTCTGTGGTAATGAGACCCCGGCCATCCGCACCTGCGTTACCCAAGACTCCCCTTGAATGCTTCTCATTACAGGGGGTAGCCAAAATTCTGCTTGAGGTCGGAAGAGAGATGAAGGCATTCTGACCCCCTCACCTGACTATGACAAGAAAAGAGGACTCTTGGTTCTCATAATTTCATTCTTGTCACAGAATGTAGAGAAAATTACCTCAGAATCATGCCCTGGGCCGCCTAAGGGCCATAAATTCAGGATAGGAGATGATTCCAGAAGGCAATGAATTCTTTCTCTATTAATTCATATACCTTAAGACAACCCACAATGAAATAGTTCTTAGCAGCAATGTGAGTAGTTCCAGAAAGTAGCATGGGTAGAAATAAAGGGTCCCCTCTTTGGTTTAAGTCAACTGTAAGCAACTGAGGAAGAAATTGTCATCAGAAAAAAAGTTCCAATAAGCACATCATGAAAGAAAAAAAAAGAAAAAACAAAGAAAAGAAAAAGGAAGAAGAAACTTGAGAATTATATTAGACACTCAGATTTAAAAAAATAACCTCAAAGGACCCATCAAACCTAACCAAGATAAAATCAGGTCTTATTCATAGCTTTCAATGAAAATAGCATCATTTATAATTACCATACAGTGCAGTGACCCAATTTTCACAAACAGTCTGAATGCTGCTTTTAAAGGCAACAGTGTCAGAAAGAAATGAATTCTACACAAATCAGTCAAGATTCCTTGCACCATTTCTATAGCAACTAGAAGCAAAAGACTTATAAGTTTTAGTGACGGGAGGTTCTGAGTAGGAAAAAGCAAACCACTTCAGGTTGTTTCCCAAGTTCAGTAAAATAAGAACAGTTAATCTTATCGGACTTCCAAATAAGACCTTTTAAAGTTTTTTGCAGCATTTATCCACATTATTTGAGCAATGAGTTCCCCAATCTGGCCCCCTTGCACATGTCAGAACACTCAGAGGTAACTACGATGAAGCCCTCAAGCTATTTGCACTTTCAAAAAGCCTAGTGCAGATGGTGCATTTATCTGTGTAACCCTGAATTTTGAACCCACATAATCCAGTATCTGCATGTAACCACATTCAAAAAAATCATAGGTAATTAAAAAAAGAGTTGTGTTCTTTATCCAAGATACTTGAACAATATTACTTCATAATCTCATCAGCATTTCTTGTGTCTCCCTGTCTCCTGTCCAGTTTTTTCTGTCCTTCACCACCCCAGAGCCTTTCACTCATGAAACCTCCCTAAAATCCTTCCTCCATTGGCGGCCCTTGGGAATTCTTCTTTCATCCTCACTCTCTTCTCCCTCCTGATTTTCTCCCTTGTCTGTTTATTGTGGACCCCTTTCTAACTTCTGTCATAACTCTTTCCTACTTTTTCTGCTTCTCGGTTCTTGTCTTCTCTGGCTGTCCAAGTTTCGGTTCCTGCCTCATTGAAGTGTAGAAAGGAGCACCTCTGCCTAGAGGTGGAAACGTGCCAACAGGGGTGGCCATGACATCCTTTCATTTACTGAGTGGAAACGCATATGCTCATAATTTGGTCATTGTACAACAGTAAGAGCTTGTCTTCCAGTGGAATCTTATCTGCTAACTCAGGGCTTGGGAACTTCGCTCTTCCTGGTTGACTTTCTCCTTAACCATTCCTCCTTTAGCGATGGCCCTGTGGCACCTTCAGGGACTTTTTATGGCTCTACCATGCATCGTTTAAAAAACATTATGTAGCTATTATCTTTCTGGCCACTGCTTTGGCACTGTCCCACTGAGTAACTTTTCGGGTGTGTGTGCTGCATTTTTCTAACCAGATTGCATACCTTTTGGAGATGGGAGACAAGGGCTGAAGAGTCTTCTATACCACATTACAGGGTGCTAGGCCATCAGCTGGCATTTTATAAATACCATAGAGTTTATGATATAAAGATTGAGGCACCTAAGTTTTCCAGAAACTCTGTTCCTAACAGGAGATTTCCTGAAGTATATGCTAACTACATAGGGGCAATCGTTCTATAAGATATTGGGAAAGGCTCAAACTATATATACCCCTTTGGAAATTCATGATACTTGTCAGCCTATTGGTTGACTTGTTGAACCCAACATACCGCACATTTACTTGGACACAAAATCCCCCATCCTCTCTCAAAGATCCTTCAGCATCCCACAGTAAGAATGCGGGTCTCCCTTTGATAAACTCTAGCCTAGGATCACATAATAAGCCAGGAGATGAGTCTGAAATAAAATTCTTTTCTTGTGGCTTTTCTGAATCCTACTCTTCCTTAACAAAAATTAGCTCTTTAATCAGGTATGAAGAGGAACAATGGAAGTATAAAGGGTAAAAAAATAACTATTTTAGAATTTTCCTGTTGTACCATCTGCAGTGCGTTTAATCCTGGCAGCCTTTGTTTAGTCCATTTTCTCCTTGTGCAGGTCAGACTTGAAGTGATACATGCTTTTTGTTTTCTCTGGACACCAATCAGAGAAAGTTTCTTTCAACATCTGGTACTGCTTAAAAGCTGGTGGTGGTGGTGGGGGGGGACGGAGGGGGGGAAGGAAAAAAAAAGCACTTCTTGAAAAAGCTATTAGTAGGCAGGGAAGTGAAGGCTTGGTGTTCTCATAAAGGAAGGAACATTTAAGGAAAATTGAAAAAAACAAACAAACTGGAAATTTGAATGTAACTGATATTTCTTCCCATTAACAGTTTATTATCTGTGGTGAATATAAAATGACCCACAACAAAACACTGTGCCTTCCTCAAAAGCTCTCAGGTATGCATGCAGAAAGCACAGCCCTTGGGAGAAATAAATGAATTGAATGATGTTAAATAGGTCATGGCCAGCCACCAAGAGGACATTTCCTAAGAAGGCGAGTAATCACGCCTTCAAGAGCAGTCCCACAAAGCAGGGAGAATGGTGAGGAGTAGACAGGCAGCGGTGATGCAGGCAAGTGTCCAGCTCCAAGAGATGCCTCATCCCTGGAGAAACATGCTTGAGGTAGGGCTGAGTATTCAAGAGAAGGCCTTGGCCTTTCAGGGACCATGAAAGAGAGAATCAAAATAAAATAAACAACATAATATAATTCACTCATCCAGGAAACACTTTTTAGCATTTATTAGATCAAGGAACAAATAGAAAGACTGAGAATGTCATGGTCTCTACCCTCTAGGAGGTTAAATCCTAGGAGGAAATAAAGACATGTGCGCAGATAACTCCAATACCAGGTACAATGTGATAAACGCTGTAAGAAACTTAAACATTGCTGTGAAATTTCAGTGGGGGTTCCTTTTTAAAATTATTTTTTTACAATATATTTTCTAGGATTTATGTGCTGTTTGGGACAGAGGTAAATAAAATGATCCCTGTCCTCCATTGCCCTCACAGTTCTAATGACCCCGTTGGTACTCAGCCACTCACCTTTAAAAAAAGGAATCACAAACTACAGGGCATTTCTGGCCCATTGATTATTTTGAAAATCAAGTATTGGAACACAGGCATGTCCGTTTCTTTATATTGGGTTGTCAGAAAAGTCATGACGTATTTTTTTCTATGTTTTTTCATTGCAAAAATGCATCATGACTTTTCCGACAACACAATATATTGCCTGTGGCTGCTTTCCAACTACAATAGCAGGGTTAAGTAATTGCAGTGGAGACAATACATCACGCAAAACCTAAAATATTTACCATCTGGCCCTTTACAGACCAAGCTTGATGATCCCCGTACTAGAAGGCAATCAGTCATGGTAGTCATGTGTTGAGGAATGTCTTCCCTATAATCACTTATTAAATAGTCCTGTCATAGACACAGAGTGATTGTTCTCATTTCAATATGATGATGGGAAGTACACCTACACCTACCGGCTCTTAGAGGTTGGAAGATCCTTGGGACGTGAACAATTCCTTATTATCCAGGTAATACTCCAGAATCTAAGACCTATGCCTGTTCTCTCTTCATCATTGTATATCTGGTGCCAGGTGCTAAATAAATATTCCTGGGATTAGACCTAGAAAGATCTATAAATTAGTCCAAAACAAATGCTGGAGAGAGAACCATAATTCAGGACACCTCCTTCCCCTTGGGTGCTCCTTACTTTTTTCTAGCAATGTCTCCCCTGTGCTATTGTAATAGCCTCTTCTATTGTTTCCCAGACTATATTCTTCCTTATAAGAATCATTAACTCTCCAAAAAATTTCTCTAGAGCTCTGCTCAAAAATCTCAAGTAGTTTACCATTATTGAAATCCTACCTAGTAATTTTCAAGATTTAGCTCAATTATTTTTCCTCTATGAAGACTTCTAAAATCTTTTAGGAATGAAATGTATCCTCCCAGGTGCCCATAATTTCTATTTGTTGTAGAGAAAAATGTGTTACAGTAGAAAACTATTCACTCTTTTGAGCACATTCTTGCAATTTCTCTGATTTCAGCTTTCCATTGCCTTTGAGCTATTTTACAACTCAGTAAGTTGTAGATAACTGATAGCAATGCAAAAATAACTCCTGTCCATAAATATGCAAAAAATTACGTGAGGTGAAAGAGCAATTAAATTCCCTCCTCACTATGGAAGAAACTAGTTTTGTCTCAATTTGCACATGCCTTACAATACATGGTTTCATTTTATGTCTGTATGAGAATCAAGATTTCACCTTTTTTTGAAAAAAAATTACCTTTTAACACATTTCTTCGTTTATTGTGTAGCTGCTATATGCCAATCTTAGTGTAAGGAAGTGGACATATAATGATGCTCATAATAGTCATGGACTCTGACTTCAAGGAATTTATTAGGTCTGGTGGAGGAGATAGATTCATTTTAAATCACAGAAACAAAGCTTTAAGGGTCATAAAGGAAAATTATGAGTTGTTCTAAGAGAAAAATCACAGAGAAATTGGTTTAGAGAGGCGGTGGGGAGTGAGGAAGTTAAGGAAGCCCTTTTCAGAAAGTAACATCTCAGCTGAGACCTGGAGGAGAATTGTCAGGCAAAGAAAAGGAGGAGAATCAGTTCAGATGGAGGGGGAGAGGGAGGGAAGTGAAAGAGGGACAGAGTGAAGGCAAAAGAGGTCTTTAGATACCAGGTGAGGCAGGGCTTAGGGCTTGGTAGCTCATTGTAAGTAGTTTGGGTCTCATCTTAAGTTCAACAGGAGGCCATCGAAAGGTTTTACAAAGATCTTTTTACTCCTAGCCAGAGAATGGATTAGAATAAAGATCAGAATGGAAGTAGGTGCCTTTAAGAAGATACCATAGTCTTATAGTATCTCAAACACTCACCTTAGTCTACCATCTAAGATAATGGTGAGCACCAGGGTTAACACCCCCTAAACTCAGGACAGGGGTGATGCATTATTTATCACTGAATCTATCTAGCTCCTTGTGTACATAGAAGGCCCTAAATAAATGCTTGTTGATTTGAACACCAATCAGCTTTCTAATAATAACCACAGACTATACATTAGCTAATAATAGCTAATGTTTCCTGAGGGCTTATTATCATGCAGACTCTGTACCAAGAGATTTGCAGGGATTATATAACTTAAAACTTACACCAATTTTATCAGTCAGGTTTGATAACTATTTTCACTTAAGAGGTGAGATGGCCCGAGACTTAGAGAGGTAAAATAACTTGCCTAAGGTAATGTAATCTGTAAATCACACAAAGTTTTGCCTAACTCTTAAGACCTGAGCTCTTAATCAGACACTGTATTCAAGTATTTGAATTGCAAGTTCACCAAAATAGATGCTAGTTCATTATACCTGCCTTTTTTTTTAACTCTTCAGAAGATTAACAGTTTGACACATCTTTTCCAGATTGTATTCAAGGCTAAGTCAGCGTTTTGGAAATCACAGCATCCCTCAAATATAGTCATTTATACTTTCTCTCATTCCTTCAAAGAAGCTTGCTATAGAATCCACCACTAAATCTGTCTTGTATTAGTGAGTTATGTCATTTCCAAAATAATTTTATGCCTAACAACATCACCTATATTTTTTGACAGCAAGAGTCAAGCCATGAGAAAAATGGACCCATTCACTGCAGCTCCAGTTGAAACATAGATACCAATAAATATATGCCAAATGTAAAGGAGCCAGTCTCAATAAGGAAAAGGGGCATTCTGCTCCAAATTCTGTGGGGGATCTCAAACAGTGTAGGAAAGGAATAAAACAAAATGTAATTGACTATATGACTTCATCACATTAATACATCTTCACTGTATTTATCTAATCAGACAATTACAAGTGACAAGATATAATAGTACCAAATTTCCGCCACATGAATAAAAAGCAATTTCAGATTATCTTGCTGTATTGACTTCTCATCACAAAGTGTTCAGTTTCTTTCTCTTGCATGTAGCTGGGGAAAATTGTAATTGCTTTAACTGGTTTTGATTGACCAACTGCTTTAGCACAACCATAAATATAGATGTCAGGGCAGCAAACACTAAATGTTTATTTCTGTGATCCTTCTCTGGATATTGACAATCTGACCCCTGAACCCGCCAGCAGGTAGCCTCATAGATCATTTTCTCTACAGGAGATTCTTACAGTTGGGCAGGTTTGTCAATATCCCTCACAGAGGGTTTTGATCAAGGACTGCTTTGTAATTGCCTGGAAGATACATTAAACACCTCAGTTTTCCCAGTGTTCTAAAGACAGAACAGTCACTTCAAGTGTAAATTGCTCACACCGAGATTTCTCTATCTGGCTATTTTAAAAAAGCATGTTTCAGATCCTTGCTGCTTAGAAACTTTACAATCATATAAGGATGACGTGCTCCTACATTTCTCTGAAGCTATTCCCTTGCTCATCAAGTCAGAGTGTTTTTAAAAAACAAAAACCCTAATCGACACGACTTCTTTTTACATTTAAAGAATGCAACTGCTTGTCAATCCAGCCAGCTAACCCTTGCCTTAGAAATGTCTTTAGTAGTTCATAGTAGTTCACATGTTTCTGTTTTTACTGACACAGCTATACATTCATCAGTATCTAGTGAGTTTACAAAACAGATAATCGAGAAAAATCATTTGGATTCACAACCTTGATTCTCTTTCTTCTGTCAAAAATATTCAGCCAACGGTGCTGAAATTTTGATGGGAGGCATGTAGAACCTCACATGTTAGTCTGAGAGACTTGCAAAGGAAAGAGGGGAGCTAGGAAGTAGAGGCAAAGACAAAAAGGGAGGACATTGAGGGAAGACGAGAAGCGGGGGGTCAGTGGCATCGTCCACCCCTTTGACCGCAATAACTCTTCAAGTCCTTCTCTTCTCAAGAATGTTTTTCAGTATCCCTTTCTGATGTTACTGTTGCCAAACAAACTCTGTTTCTGTTAGATAGGCAGGAGGATGACGTAGAGAACATCTGTTCTGATTTGTTTCTCCTTGAGCATGAATTAGCAGATGGGGCAATGGTAGGATATTTTAAATTACTGATGCTGTGAAATTTCAAACACATTAGTAGGGCCTATAGTTGGGAGGTTGGGGGGGCAGAGTTGTGACAGCTTTCGTGTAAGAAAAATTCTGTAAATTGTATTCTTAGCCTGATTGAGATGCTAATCAAGCTGGGCTAGGTTATCGTAGGTCATAAGTAAGAAATAGGCCCAGTGTATGAAGTAGGCATTATAGAAAGAAGAATTAGAAGATCACATCTAACTTGAGCATAATCACCCCGTTGCATTGGGACATGCTAAACTCTGCTACCTGAGAAGAGATCTGTGAATTTACTATCCAGAAGATGGTTGGTTTCTCTCTAGTTAAGTTTTTGTGCTGAAAGTACAAAATTCAATGAGAGTTGTAGTATTTATTGGCCAAGAAAGTGATTATAGATAATTTTTTTTAAAAGGCCTCTTTCTAACAAAGACCATTCTCTATATAATTCATTTAAAATAAGGTTCCTATTTGAGAGAAACCCAAAGCATTAAGAACAAATGGACATAAAGTAGACTAAAGATTTAACAGGAGAGGGATTTGGGAGTTAAAGGACTTCTGAGCACCATTCTTAACTTAGTCTAATGACATTCCAAAATTGCAAATTAAAGAGAAAATGAGACAAAGTCAGTTCCTCTATATATTTTAGCTTTTTGCTATAGGAACTGATAAAACATCTCTTCAACACACAGGTGGAAGTGTGAATCTCAGAGCTAATGAATATTGGAAATGTTCCCAAAAATTCACAGTTTGAGAACAACTTGTCATGAATTAATTTTGTCTTAGCACCCTGTTCAGATGGATTATAAAATAGACTTAAATTTCAACCATCTCCTGGGCTTTGGGATTCAATCTGAAATGCGGGTCACAATATTTGCTATGGTAAGTGGTAGGTGATACATTCCATATTTAAATATCCGTAAACCATCTCTCCTCAGCTCATCTAGATCTTGTATGAATATTGGAGAGAGCTATGACTAAAGCCCTAATTATATCTGTACAAGGACCAAAAACATACCATATATTCCCACTCCTAGTCCTTCCATGGAGGGGCAGGTCTGCATACTGGTAAGAGTTTGGGTTTTACGGAGACAAATCTGGGCTGGAGTCTCAGCTCTTTTAATTACCAACTATGTGACCTTGGGTAAGTTACCTCATATTCCCGAGCTTCAGTTTCCTTATCTGTAAAGTGGGGATAATAATGTATGTACCTTGCAGAGCCTTGTGGATAAAATTATATAATTTAAAGGGATTTGACTAGTGTCTAGCGCATGTTAAGTAATCAGTAAACATTAGCTGCTGTCATTATGCCACAGTTTTGACTTGCTATCTGGTAAACCCTTAATGATTTATGGCATTTTATTTTTCACTAATTAACAATCTCAAATACCATAATGTAAGTGTCCAGGTGGGCCATGTCTCTAGTATGTTAATAGTAGTGGAAGGGCAATATCATCACATATGCTTTGGTACTCCTGCACTTATTACCTTCTTTGATCCCTACGACATCTTTGTGAGGCAAGGTGGGGGTTCTTATCCCACTCTGCAGGTGAATAGACTGTTATTCAGAGGGGCTGAGGAACTCGGCCTGCCATGTTGTCTCTGGTCAAGCCATGTAAAGTCGGCAGCTATTTTTACTTTAACGTAGAACAAACAAAATCAATTTGATTCTCTCTGTCGAGCCTTATGGTAGCCTTTTGCTCATCTAGAAGTCCTGCTCAGATGCCTGTATTTGGTTCATGTCTGTGTTAATCTTAACTTGGACTCAGCTGGCATAAAAGCTTCTGGACCAATCCTTTTATGTGCCCTCGAGGTGTATCACAGAAAATAAGCCCTTGTATTCTTCAGTGTAATTATCATTAGAAGGTCAGTTAGGGGAAATAAAGAATAATTTTCCATTCCTCTATGGTCTAAATATTATTATTAGATCAAGTGAAGTTATCAAAGAGAGAGATTCATAAAGACATGCTTCATGGCTGCTTGTAAAATTGTTTTTTTTTTTACTGTCTATCAGACATTGTTGTCCACAGTTTAATTGATTCATGCTATAATAAAAATAGTCCCAGGGAGGGCCGGCCGAGTGGCGCGATGGTTAAGAGCTCGCTTGGGATGCCAGAGGGCCCGGGTTCGGATCCCACATATGAGGGCCAGTGACACTGCCCTCTACAGCTAAGATGCTGAACAACAGCTCAACCTGGAGCTGGGCTGCCGTGAGTTGCTGGCGACGGCATAGGCTGCAGTCCCTGTGGCAGTGGGTTGCCATGGGCTACCGTGTGTAGCCAGCAGCCAGCGTGAGCGGCCAGCAGCCGCGGTGAGCGACCGTCCAGAAGCCGGCGACTGATCTGCCTCGCCAGGGAAGAGCGCAATGATGGTGCCAACTTGGGCCAGTGAAGCAGCGTCCTCCACAACTAGATTGAAGAACAAAACGACAGCAACTTGTCTGTTCCCCTTCCCCCAATTCCCCAGCACTGTTCCCATCCCCCCAATTACCCAATAAAAATCTTAAAAAAAAAATAGTCCCAGGGAACAAGTATGTGGTCATTATATCAATATGACGATATTGTTCATTGAACTCATTCCACCAATGTTTGAATGGCTACAGTTTGCTAAGGGTTGGGCTCTAGACATGCAGTCATGAACAAGGCACAGTCTCTATTCTCAGACAGATAAAGAGGCAAATGTTACATAGGGTGATGTGTGTGCCATAGCAAGTAAAAGTACATAAAATGGTCACTGCAAAGTTTGGGAGTCCCCAAAACTACCTCACTTCTGACACCATTGCAAGTCTTGGGGTCCCTAGACCACCTCAGGTTCAGTAATTCACTAGAAGGACTTGCAGAACACACTGAAAGCAGTTATACTCAGCTATGGCTTGTTACAATAAAGGTTATAGATTAAAACTGGCCAAAGAAAGTGGTACATGATGCAGAGGCCAGAAACTTCCAAACAGGAAGCTTCCAGTTGTCCTCTTCCAGGGGAGTCATGGACCACACAGAAGAGCCTTGAAGGAAAAGAGAGCCAAACACATGGGATGGTGTTTAGGACATTGACCTGACCTGGTTTTTGCCCTGTGGATGCTCATTCCTTCCTGGGGCAGGATGTACGATAGATATGTTTAGCTCATCTGTAGATATCATTGTGCCCTGATAGAAACCTACCGACCTTCAGCGTTTCATGAAGGAAGGATTCTTTGAGTTTGTGATGTGTCCTTAGGGGTCACCCTGGGGAGGAAACACATTGCTCTGCTTTCTTCTGTGATAGTATTTTACATTTGTTTTATACTTATTCTTTCATTCAATCTAATAGTCACAACAATCCTACAGGCGGATATTTTTCACTGCTTGGAGAGGAGGTAGTAAGGATTTGGAGCACTTGAACTTGTTCAAGTGGCAGAAACAGGATTTGGGTTCACACTGCCTGCCTCCAGCCTAGCTCTGTTCTCTCCCTCATTAAATCCTCTGTGTAGAGTTCAGGTTCAGCTTCAAGCCTCTTAGAAGGGGAAGGGGGGAGGGAGAGAGCTGTGATTGTCTCCTAGGTAAAAGGACTGTACATTTCAAGGCAAAATATGAGGTCTGACAATTAAGTTCATGACCTCATCCTGGAAAAAGTGCTACATACCTCATTGTTAAATCTCACTACAGTCACCTTTGAAGTACTCCCCTTGGGAAGCTATGCACCAATGCCAGTGCCTAGTCCACCCTTCAAAGCAATTTTGGAACTCTTTTTCTGGAATGGCCATCAGAGCTGTTATATTATCCTTGATGTCCTGAATGTCATCAAAATGTCTTCCTTTAAATATTTCCTTTATCTTCGGGTAAAGAAAGAAGTCATTGGGGCCAGATAAGGTGAGGAGGGAGGGTGTTTCAATACAGTTATTTGTTTACTGGCTAAAAACTCCCTCACTGACAGTGTCATGTGAGCTGGTGGATTGTTGTGATGCAAGAGCCATGAATTGTTAGAGAAAATTTCATGTTGTCTAACTTTTTCACGCAGCCTTTTCAGCACTTCCAAATGGTTAACTTGGTTAACTGTTTGTCCAGTTGGTACAAATTCATAATATATAATCTCTTTGATATCAAAAAAGGTTAGCAACAAGTTCGTGAACTTAATTATCAGACTGCATATGTGAGATACCAACAAACCTTGGATGAAGGAACCTATCATACTGACTTGTATCTTTGAGAAACCTCTATAACTTTTCCTTTATCTTCATTATTATTTGTTTCTAACCAACAAAAATACTTATATTAATAATTAAGATAATTATAACAGCTAACATTTATTGAGTGTTTAGGATATGCCTGGCACTGTGCTAAGGGCTTTACCCAACCCTTTGACTGGGATGTAGGTACTATTATTATCTCCATGTTATGGCTGAATAGAGCAAGTTTGGGAACTTGTACCAGGTTGCACAGTTTATAATTGCTGAGGCCAGGAGGTACCAAATTCCCAGAGCTGTCTTGCAAAATCTATTATATGTCAAGGCTTTGGGATGACCTATGGATTAAAAGCCAGCCACAGAAAGTATAATGTATTCTTCCACATGATTGTGTTATGAGGAATAGTCTCTATATACATAACATCTGCCATCTACAGGGCATTCACATAGAAATTACAGCTCCATCTCATTATTCTTGAGAAAATTATTCCAGGTATTAGAAGTGTTGGATTTCCAAAAGAGGCTGTTGCTCCCTCTCACCTTGTCTCCATAGAAGAACCGAAGTGTTCAATACAGTGCGGAAAATGATCTGTGTGTGTTTATGCATGCATGTGTGGGTGGGTGCGGGCAGGGAGCCGGGGTGCAAAGTCGGCTGGAGAAGGAGAGAGAAGAAGGTCAGAGAGACTAGGAGCCCAGTTTGCAATACAGGACTCGTGGAACAGATTTGACCTTTTGTCTTAATTCCAAAACTGTTGTGAAGAGTTTTACTTGCACCCTGTAAATCAGGCATTTCTATGAAACTTACATTTTTTTTCTGTACTCCCCACTCTCAGCTATAATTAGAATAAGCACAGACTAAAAAAAAAAAGAAGATATGAATAGTCACATGCTTGACATATATTTATTGAATTTCTATACTAATTGTGGGCAAGTGAAACATTTCCTCTGTCCTCCTGATGCTGTCTGGGCAGCCCAGATTCAAGCAGTGATCTCAGAGCTGGTATCTGAAAAGCTGGGACTCTGAGCCTGCCTCAGTGGAGCCCAAAAGATAAAGCCACTGATCCCTTCTGAGTTTTCCTGAACAATGACCCTTCACATAGTTATGCTCCTTTTTGCACACTGCTTTTTATATACAGTACCTTCTTAGATAAAGAACAGTGACACTTTGGTTCTGTGTTGTAATGGATGATGCAGAGTTTTATTGGGGGTTTATTTTGAATAAAGAGATTTGCCATCCTGAGGCATAACTGTGGGGATTAAAGACAACAGTGATATTGTTAGAAACTCAAGCTTCCTTGATATTCTGATGTCATTTTGCTAAGGTCCTGAAATACCAAAACTTTTTCTATTGTGGTGTACATACTTCATGCTAGGTAACTTTAAAAACAAAACAAAACGGAAAGAAACCTCTCCACAGGTATTGTGCAATAGGAGGAACTCAATCCACTCCATTCATAAATCTAAATATCTGCACTCTGAGAGAGCTAGGAGAATGCTGTCTCTCACTTTTCTAAACCCAATGCCAATTGCTGTAAGTAGGCCTTCATCATTAATCCCCTGGGTTTGGGCTACAACCTTCTCACTATTCTGTACTCTTTTAATTTATTTCTCAACTCCTCTCCAAATATCCCTGCACTGTACTCTCTCTGTGATCTCTTTAAAATGTAAATTTGACCTTCTCTTTCTCCTCCACAAAGTCCTTTAATTACTGGGTTGCCTGAAATACAAAGTCTCACCTTCTTAGCAGAGCACATAAGACCTTCCATGATGTGACCTTTGCCCTTTCTGTAACTTTTCTCCAGCAGTTCTTGGTCTGATTATTACAGCTAACTTAGTCACTATCTATAGTAAGTTAATTTTTGCAGCTGTTCTGTGAGGTTAGGGTCATAATTCCCATTTTATAAATGGGGATACTGGACTTCAGAAAGAATAAATAACTTGTCCTAATGATGTTGTTGGTATTCGACACTTACTGGCACTAACATTTTTTAATCTTATTCTTAAACTGCCTAATAGTTCTGTGGTTTGAAACTATGTAACTTAACTAACAAACCCAAGGTAAGAAAACTACCCCTTACTCTGTACCTTTATCATATTTCGATTGGTTTCATGCAAAGATAGGAGCATCTCACAGAGCTCTGGAACCTGGTCTCAAGAAGAGTATGAAACCACGAAGAGGAATAGTACCAACATTGAGAGAGGGTTCATTTTCAGTGCCTTCCATTCCATTCTTCTCTCTCTACAGAGTAGATTTCTCATGTGTCAGAAGATGGCCTAGTCATAGGCCCTCAAGAGAGAAACCTACATTTGAATAGAATTTTAATTTTGATTTCTGCTCAGTTTGAGGTGGAATCTGATTGGCTCAGCTTGGATCAGGTGACACACAATATTTAATCAAGTGTGAACCATAAACATGGCGGCCTTGGGGCCATCTTTATGAGTGACCTGAAAAATGCTCTGCACAAAGTTAATTTTTAAAAATTTTCTCTATTCAATAAAATATAATAATTGAATTTGGTTGTTTAGAGTTCAATTTTTTAGTGCAGTTCATTCCATTTCTTTTTTTAAATAGGATATGATTATATGATTATTTCAAGTTAGTTACATGCAGGTGTACAGTTAAGGCAATATCATTAATGACACATATAGAAAACAGCCTTTCCTCCTGATGCCTAGAACTGCCCTCACCCCTGTTGGAGCAGCATGGTTGTCGCCCCCTCACATCCAGTGTGGAATTGCAGGGAGTCCAGGGTGGCCCCTTGGGCTGCTGAGAATTGGTACGTTGGAGCTTCAGTCTTCTCTAAATATTCTCCTGAAAAGAATAACTTGGCTAACATCTTGCAGATATTTTACACTTGGATGAGAATGAAAGTAGAGCATCTTTTGAAAACAACTTTAAAGAAGACCAAACCTCACACGAAGTCACTGGTACCTAAAGGGAGTGAGGGGGCATTTCACCAGAGGCCGGGGGCCCCAGTTGCCATCCTGACTCCTCACAGTGGTGCCTAGATACAGAAACACACCTAATCATGCCAAAGCCTAGAGAAGCTTCTAGGTAATAGCCAGACACTGTGAAGTCTGTCTCATCCTGGTCTTTATACAACAGCTCAGTGACAATGGAGGCCATGGCCACGCTGGCCGGACAGCAGGTCTGATCTCTTCTGGACGGGGTGAGGTTCTCAGTGACTCTACTCCTGAGACAGGGATGAGAGCATGCAGTCTGTATGAATGCAGCATCATACATGATACAAAGACTCAAACACATAATGGTTACAGCCAAGCAAGTTACTTCATTTTCCTGAGTCTTGGTTTCTTCATCTGTAACATGGGGAGAATAATACCTTCCTCATTAGGTTGTTTTAAGTATTAAGTGAGAATATATACATAAAACAACTATGTGAGGAAGTTATTACATATGTATATGTATATTATGTTTATATTATATAATATTGCATTGCAGTACACACATCAAGCACTTAATAAATGGTGGAAATGCAGCTATTTGTTTTTGCTTTAGCTTGTTTTATAAATATGTACATTGTAAGGCCTCAGAAAAATGTGCTTATCAATGCTTCTGAAGTTGGTTCCTTAGCTCTGTGTCTGTTAGGAAAAATAGTCAACTTCAGTAACAGGACAGTCATACATTACTTATATTTGCTTATTTGTAAACACAGTGTGCTGCCAGCAGGAGGCTGCGCTGGCACAGAGGGACTGGGTTCTAATCTCCCGGCTCTCATTAACACCAGCAGCTGTGCCAGCCCTGAAATGTGGGGTAACTTCTTTATGCCTAAGCTTCCTCATGAAACATCTGGCCTATATCACAAGATTGCTATAACCAGTAAACATCATAGCTGGGGGAGTACTTTGAAAAAAAAGTTTAAATCTTATTAACTCAATTTGTGCCTACAAGATGCACAGCAGAAACCACATGACTGAGCTATTCACTCAGACTGACTCCCTGTAAATAGAGACCACTCTGAGCGAAGTTCAGAAGGAAGGCACTGATTTTGGTGAGACACCGAGCGGCCTTCTATGAGATAAAGCTATACATTTACTTTTATTGGAATTAATTGAATCTTCCCAGTGATGAGAGAGGAGACAATTTCATTAGGATCCCTGACTGTAATTCTACAAACATAAATAGAGTTAGTCAACTAGTTATTACTTAATTGCTTGGATTTGTACTTTTGTGGGAACAAGTACCTCTAGATTGAAATTCCATCTTCTGTGCATTAACCACACATTCTCCCTTTATCACTCCCCAAGGGGGAGCATTTTATCGTTGATACTCAAGGCCATCACACTGATGGGCCCTCCAACGGAGGGCGTGAAAGGAGTCACTGTCCTCATCCTGTGTGTGGTTCTTCTTTCTCATTCCTGGTAGAGAATATGAAGTTAATATGGGCTGCTTTCTCCTCATGTGATATTCATTTTCATTGTCACCATCATCACCCCAATAATAACCATAATAATAAACAGTAAGAACTACTCCCCAAACCTGGGGGGGCATATGGTCACATTTCTTTTATTTTTTCAACTAAGCCTTGTTTGAGATCTAAATCTCAGAATAGCATGAAGTTTTGCATCTCTTTCTTGGAGGCCCCCATCTCTTGATGTTTCCAAGAACCATAAACTAGATTCTAGGAGCTCAAAAGAATGTGAAGGTCATTCAGACTTCTACACACAAGAGGGGATGCTCTTATCATTACTTATTGCTGCCACATGGGGTTGCTGCTGACAACTGCTCCTGAATAGTCTGGCAAATAGTGCTGGAAGCTGGAGAACCAGGTATTGGCTCCTTTGAGAGAGTTGCGCCTATTTGCTCAGTTCCTAATTTTTCAATAGCTCCCCTTGCTCCGTTCACTTAGGCTCCCTTGGTCACAGCTCTCGGTTTTTAGCAATTCTATTCTGCCTAAAGTTGTCGCTCAAGCCTCTAGGTCGCTGGGCTCTTGCATCTAGTTTCCTTTCCCTCCTAGGAGTCAGACAGAATTTTGTTATCAACAGTCATAACACAAAAAGATTTAATTACATGGCCTTTCACAGCCATGAAGCAGGCAGCCTCCTCTCTTCAGGGTGGCTATGCTCCGTGCCTGCAAGGGACACCACCTCTGAGGACTAGCCCGAAGAAGCCGCCTTTCCCTGACAATATCACTACTGTCTCACTCTCCTAGTGGCACGGACCCTAACAGTCTCCCTGGAAACGCTACGCCCCTCCACATCTGGGAGAGGGAACTACCACTCATGCTTCACAGTGATGTGCCCCCTTGAGGACCACCTAGATAGTTTGTGGTACTACTGCTTTTGCTGGGGTGAAGAGAGGAAAAAGCAGAAATGTAGTATCACATCACATTATGTACATCTTAGCACACAGCAATAAAAGCAAATGTACTGAGTACTTATTCTTTGGCAGGTGCCGTATAGATATAGTTTGTTAAGCCAGTAAGGATAGAGCCAGAGCCCAGCCACAGATCTGACTGATCCCTCCACTCAGCAGCTGCTGCCCCCTCTGGGTAGATGCAGCTCTGTTGCTTGCCACTGGGTGAGCAGAGCGCAGGCTGGATTTCAGCCCCCAGAGGCTTCTCTGCAAATTCCTTTGAGTAGTGTCCAAACCGCATAAGCACGGCACCCCTGCCCACGTCCACACTTTAAGCTGATGGAAGAGGACAGTATTTAAGGGCAAGAGCTGGCCAACTACACTAGTTGAGTATGAATCCTTGCTGCTCCACTGCTGATTCTGTGACCTTTGGTGCGTGACTTTATTTCATGCAGTCTTGGCTTCTCCATCAGTTAAATGGGAATAATACCTGCCTCCTGGGATTGTTGTGAGATTAAATGATTTCTCTTCATTGAGAGTGCCCAGATCTAACACATAGTAGAAAATAAAATTAGTTTCTGCAAAATTAATATTTTAACCTCTACACTATCATTGAAGGACTAGCAGGAAAGGGATATGAAATACAGGAAAAGTGTTATGGAACAGGCCTTGTAGGGTTGGCTTTGTTGGAGGCCTTAAGAGACAAGTAAAGGGGTAGAAGAGCCATGAAGTTCACACATGGTTCCCCAGGTAGGTGAACTGGTGAGTATTCGGGGCAGAGTCCATGTGCAGGAATAATATATGTTTATCCAAGGCACCATGTGTCCCCAGGCCCATGTTATTCAGAAACCTGAAGCATGGTGGCAGGTGATGCGCAGAGAAGCAAAGGAACCTCATTGTCGAGAAGTCTCACCCAGTAGCAACTTCTTCTGCCACTAAATGAAGTGCCCTCCTGGGCCAGCACTACTGCCCCCCAAATTCTCAAATTTTCACTGTTAAAGGCAAGGGGAGCACACAAATATTTGAATAGTACCAAGGTCCATGATGAAAACACAACTCACAGTCAGTTGAGAACCAATGACCTCCTGAAGCTTGAGAGGCCAATCTCTGGAATATGTAGGTGCTGTAATCCCATCCCAGTCTCATGATTCAGGAATTAGCAGAAAACTCTGGTGTATGAAGTCCTTGTTTTAGCCAAAGCACTTGTTCTCTGAGATTATATTACATTAAGGAGAGGGCTATGATATCCATGGAACATCTTGGCTCATTTGACTGTATTTTAAATTGTGTGTCAGCTAGTAGTCATGGCTGAGAATTAGAGAACAGAGGAGAGGGAAAGCCAGTGGTAAGAGCTGAGAAATCATGCTTTAATGGAGAAAAGTCAAATGGTTTCCTTTCTTAAGGAAAATACCCTCATCAATTCCACTGCCACCTCACTCCTCCGGATTCTGAATATCCAGCAACTTTTATTGTCACCAGCAATAATATAGGTCTTTAAGGTCTCACAGACCTCAAAGAAATGAGTGAGGATTCCAATATAGATTACTCCAAAATAAATGGGTTTTGATGGAATCAGGAAGTTGGGCTTATTACCAGCCTCTTGGATGTGTAATGATAGAAAAGTCAGCAGACAAATCAAGACACTGAGAAAGTGATGGCTATCCTTGACCAGATATGCAAGAGAAAAGGTGATAGAGAGATTACCTCAACTCCAACCTCATTTCACAGAGGCTTCTGGTTGAGAAATTCAAATTCAGGATAACCCTCATGTCTACAGTGTGCTAGAAAAAGAAAAACATACCTTTTCTCTGAGGTACCATGTGCTTTTAATTTCATCTGGGCTTTATAGGTGGTCCATAAATTTTCATTGCCAGGTAACATGAGACACATTGGCAGGAGGCTCCTGGACATTTGGCCTGGAGCAATGGGAATGCTGTTGGACTAGGAGACAAAAGACATGGGTCCGCTTACTGTTCCTATTGTTTATTAGCTGGCATAAGTTGTTTAATGTCTAGCGTCTATTTATTTCATTTATAAATGAGGTAAGCATCTGACCTTCTGGCCTTACAAGGTGGTTGTGAGAATGAAATTAGGTGGTGTGAATGAGAGCACTTTGAACAAAAGAGATGCAAGCAGTTAACAGATTAAAGGACTCATTACTGAGATAAAATTGGCTGTTGGCTTTAACTCTATTTGGGGAATGGTGCCAAATTTCACAAAACCAATCTATTCCCAAGGACCAGTTTTTAATCTCACATTCACCTATAGATTCTGCAATCTGCCTTTTGACCTCTTCTCTTTTCCAAAATGGTTTTCTTGAAAGTCACCAGTGACCTCGTAATCATTAAATTTCATGTTTATTTTTCATTAGTTTTCATCTTCAACCTCTCTGAAATCATGATGCCACTGATCATCTACTCCATGACATTTCCTTCCACTTGGGTGGCCCCATGCTCTCCAGGCTTCCCTCTGTGTTTCTAACTGCTTCTCTACTGAGTTCTTTCTCTCGCTTTGTAGCTATAGGCATTCTCCAAGGTTCTGCCCTTGAGCCTCCTTCAGCTTTTCCCATGAAAACTTTGAAACCATTATGCCCATTTGACCTTTGTGTTATCATTCTTTCTATCTCTTCCCTCATATCACCTTCTTCCTGACCTGCAAACTTGATAATGAGTCATTATTTTCTTAGTCACAGAGGTGACAAATCTAGTTTGTTTTGGGCTTATGCCCTTCTCCAAACAGTGATCAATCCTGCCAACTTTCCTCCAAACTCAAATCTAGGCCCTCATCACCTTTCATCAGGACTCCCTTAAGAACCTCCAACCTATGAAGTAATAATATTAAAAGCAGAGCTCCAATCATTTCTGATGTTTTCTTATTCACAGAGACCTTCTGATTCTCCTATACTTTGGATTATAGTGGGGTACCCATATGCCCTCCATGCCCAGGCCCCAACCTACCTGTTTAAGGTTTTGTTCCTGACTTCCCCACACATGTATTCCAACCAAATGTAACAATTTTTGATCCACAAACATCCAATATTTATCACACTTCATTTCTTGTTTCTGGTCCTATTTCCTTCTATTCATTCCTTCAGTCAACTATCTCTAGTCACATCCATCTCTCAAAACCCTACTCATTCTTCAAGACTTAGTATAAGTATCCCTTCCCCTCTGATTACGTCAATCAACACAATCACTCTCCCTCTGAGAGCAGAAAGTTCTTTGACGGTCATATGGTACTTATTACAGTCCCGTGTACTCCTGGATGATTTTCCTTTTCCCCCTCTTAGATTTAGTGCTCACTGAAAGGTGAAACCATACCTTCTTCATCCTTTTAACCCAGAATGCCTAGCATACTGCCATATATGTAGTTGAATTAAAATGAATGATACTGCTTAAGGATGGTCTCAATTTTGATTGATTTAAAACTAGCTCTTAAACTATTGGCTTAAAAACATATGAACATAATTACAGCTCTCCTGGGTCAGACCATTATCTGTCAGTATTCAACTACCTTCCTTGGGTCAATATTACTTAATTGAGGCTTACTGTGCATAAGCACCACAGAAAGGATCATATGTAACCCACACAGAGACCTTTTAAGATACACATGATGTTTTCTTCACTTTACAAATGTGGAACCTGAAACTCAGAGAGGTTAAGTAAAATGCAGAGATCACACAGGTAGCAAATGGCAGAGTTCAGACTTGAGCTACAAAGGATGTGGTCTTACCATTCATTTGTAATAAATCTTAAGGCCAGAGATTTAGCTTGGTAGATGCTAGTTGTTCTCCCTAACCCACATGGACTTGAGTATCATGTTCCTTAATTTAGCTTCTTGCAAATTAATTTCTATTTTTAACTTGTGCTATTTCTTGTGTGCATGAGTTGAGTCTTGTCCTAATCTCCTTTGGCTTGGATGCAACCCTTGGGAAAGTGCTGCTATGTCTTAATGTACTCAGCTGTTCAGTGAAAGGGATAAAGCCATAGATGTTTCCAGTGACAGCTGTCTGCAAACCCCTGCCATGTTTAAAAACAAACTTAGAAAACTAGACTTCTGTGGCCAAAGAACCATGTGTAATTTATTGTAAGATGGAAAATACCTCAGGAAGCCCAAGAAGGAAAAGAAATTCTCATACCTACTTCCTGCAGGAGCTCCAAATGGCCAGCCTTATATTTTTCCAGTTACAAAGGCAGATTTTTCCCTCTGACATTCCCAAAGGACTTTGTGGTAACTATGAATTAGTACAAAATCACACTCAAATAATTTTCATGATTGTAGTGCTTGCTTTCCATAAATTTAATGTCCAATGACCCCTAACAATGGCATGTCATTTCAAAGTAAAGCAATCAAATTGATCAAACAAACATTTATTGAGCTGCTACTATATGCCTATCTTGGATTATGGTTGGGGCATACTCTGGGCTCCCTAGAATCAGGATATCACATGCACAGCAAGTTCTCAGTAAATATGTTAAATTGAAATCAGTATGGCCTTGATACTGAAGTGTTTTCTTTGAAGTAACCTTTATTTTTTCACATAAAAATGAGAGAGGTAGACCAGATGATCCTAAGGTCCCTTTCAATTTTTAAACAACGCAACAAAAAATGCTTTCAAAATTTATTCTATACTCTGGTGGCCTAATCGAGTGGGCCATATAGCATGCATAATTCTGTAAATTGTGTATACATCATGTAGGATGAAAAATTAGCCATGAAGATAATTCCAGTATAGTAAATAGGGCCATACATAGGTTCTAGTCAACAATATATATGTTAAATAATCACTGAAAATGTATAATGGCAAAAATGTATCACTTAATATAGCAAGAAAAAGTGTAAACAACTAGGAATAAACTTACATGAAGTTTGCAGAATATGTGTTCAGAAAACTATAAACGTTTACTGTGGGATGTGAATAAGGCAAATAAATGGAAAGATCTAATGTGTCCTTGGATAAGAAGTCTCAATGTAGTTAAAGAAATCTGTAAGTTGAACCCCATTTGGATTCTTTGGGGAATATGATTAAATTTAAATTAAAGGTGATTTGTAAGTATGATATGTTGGAGAATGTTTAGATATTTTTGAAGAAAAGAATAGTGACATATATATTTCCCCAATAAATATCACATTGTATTATAAAACAACAAAAGTCAAAAGAGTTTGGTATTAAAAAGGACAGATAGCTCAATAAAATAGAAAGGAGATCCTAAAAACCATATATTCTTGTAATAATTTAACAAATAATTTCAAATCATTAGGTGCATTAGTCAGGCTAGGCTAGGTCAGGTAACAAATTATCCCAAATCTCAATAGATTAATACAACAAAGTTTATATAATGCCCATTTTGTAGTCCAGTACAGATCACATGACAAGAAGGCAAAAGAACTTTTCTCCACAGAGTCATTCATGGATTTAGGCTGCCAGGGTCTCCACTGTCTTGTAGGTGAACTATTTAAAATACATGATCTCCATGGCTGCAAGGCAAGAGTGCTAATTGATACTTCATATTTGCTCCTAACTGCTTTGCCTGAAAGTAACAAACTTACAGAGCTTATGAGCTGCCTAATTGCAAATGGCTGAGAAATGTGAGTAGGCTATGGATATTCTGTGAGAAATAAATGTCTCTTCTACAATGGATAATTATTTTTAATGGTATATGGGTAAGCTGATTCAGTATTTTGATTAACTGATTAAAATTCTCAGATAAACTAAAGCCAAGATAAACTGTTGCCAGCAAAAGTACATTATAAAAAATGCTAATGTAAGCTTTCAGGCTGAAAGAACATGAAAACAGATAAAATTTGAATTTTCAGGAAGAAATAAAAAACATCAAAAATGGTATATATGTGGGCAAAATACATTTTTTTCCTTTTAATTTCTTTGAAAGACAACTCATGGTTTAAAAATGTCAACATTACATTATGGGGTTTATAATGCATATAAATGAAAAACATATAACAACAATAGGTAAAGGAAGAGGATTAAAAGGAACTATAGTATGCAAAGTGATTATATTTCATGTGACATGATACAATATTAACTGCAAATAGACTATGATAAAGGATGCATTTTGTAATCCTAGAGTAATCATATAAAAAGCAGTATAGCTGAAAGACTGTAGAGAAGTTTAAAAGGGAATACTGAAGTCAATTTAACCAATAAAAAGGCATAAAATTAACAACAGAGGAAGATCCACAGCAAAGAGATGTGACAAATAGAAAACAAATAGCAAAACGGTAGACTTAAACCCAACCGCAGCAAAGATTGTGTTCAATATAAATGCCAAATAAGAGACAGAGATGATCAAACTGAATTAAAAAATGCAAGACCAAACTCAATGCTGTTGGTAAGAGATGCATATTAAATATGAAAAATGCAGAGTTGTGGAACATAAAGGTTGGAAGAAGATATCATGCAATAGTAAGCCTAAGAAAGCTGGTGTGACTATATTGGACAAAGTAGTCTTGAAGATAAGAAATATTATCAGAGATAAAGAAGGACATTTTTCAATTAATAAATTGGTCAATTTATTAGGAAGACTTACTAATCCTAAATGTGTATGCACCTAATGATAGAGATTAAAAATACATGAAGTGAAAGCAATCACATCTAAAGGAGAAAGACAAATACAAATTATAGGTGGAGAATTTAAAATATCTCCCTCAGTAAGTTATGTAATGAGAAAAATATCAATTAGAAATTAGGTACAACAACGTTAGATGGAATCTACAAATGTATTAAAACACAAAGATTACCGGCACTTACACTGCATGAAATATAAAATATGTGTATTTCTACAGCTATTAAAAAACTGAATTCATTTAAAAAACATCCCAAAAGAGTACCTTAGGCCCAGGTGGTTTCAGTATTAAATTCTACTAAGTATTTAAGGAACTGATATTATTCTTACACAAACTCCTTTAGGAAAGAGAAGAATAAAAAAACACTTCCCGATTTCGTTTTAAGACAGCATATAACCAATAACAAAACCTGACAAAGATATTAAAAGAAATGAAAATAAGTCTCATAAACATAGATGTGAAAATCCTTGACAAAATATTGGCAAATTGAATACAAAAATATATGAAAAGATAAAGCATGACTAAGTGAGCTTTACCCCAAGAATGCAAGATTGAGTTGGCACTAAAAAAGAATCAATCAGTGTAATTCATAATTTTAACAGAATAATAGAGCAAATCCATATGATGATATAGATAGATGTAGGGGAATCATTTGCCAAAATATAACATATATGCATGAAAGAGATCTCTCAATGTAGGAATAGAAAGGAACTTTGTCAATCTAATAAAGGGATCTACAAGACAACGAAACAGCCAACATCATACTGGTGAAAAATGAAATGCATCTTCCTAAGATCAGGAACTAAAGAAGGATATCTGCTCTTACCATTTCTAATCAGTTTGGTACTGAAGGTTCTAGTCATTGCAATAAAGTAAGTTAAAAATGTAAAGCCTTAAAGATTGAAAAGGAAAAAGCAAAACTGTTTTTACATGTCGGCAAAATGATTGTTTATGTAGAAAATACTAAGGGATCTAAAACAGAAAACTTAGAATTAATGATAAAAGATAATGTAGTAAGTTTGTATGATTCACAGAAAATATACAAAAATCAAATGAATTTCTATATATTAGCAGCAAAATTGGAAAATAAAATTAAGAAAAAATCCATTTATAGTAGCACTGAAATATAAAACATTTAGAAATAATTACAATAAAAGGTATTTAATGGGCTGGTCGAGTGGCGTGATGGCTAAGAGCTGGCTTGGGATGCCAGAGGGTCCCGGTTCAGATCCCACATATGAGGGCCAGTGACACTGCCCTCCACAGCTAAGATGCTGAACAACAGCTCAACCTGGAGCTGGGCTGCTGTGAGTCGCCGGCGACGGCGTGGGCTGCAGCCCCTGTGGCAGTGGGTTGCCATGGGCTACCGTGTGTAGCCAGCAGCCAGCGTGAGCGGCCAGCAGCCGCAGTGAGCGGCCGTCCAGAAGCCGGCGACTGATCTGCCTCGCCAGGGAAGAGCGCAATGATGGTGCCAACTTGGGCCAGTGAAACAACGTCCTCCACAACTAGACTGAAGAACAAAACAACAGCAACTTGTCTGTTCCCCTCCCCCTAATTCCCCAGTGCTGTTTACATCCCCCCAATTCCCCAATAAAAAAAAAATCTTAAAAAAAAGTATTTAAAATTTCTCTACTGATAACAAAACATTGCTGAGAGAAGTAAAAGTAGGCCTAAATGAATTAATGTTTTGAATCAGAAGACTACATGTTTTTAAGATGCCAATTTTCTCTAAATTAATCTATAGATTTGATAAAATCCAAATCAAAATTTCAACAGACTTTTTGGTAAAAATTGACACGTTGACTCTAAAATGTATATAGAAATTCTAGCACAGCAATTTGTAAATAGAAAACATTTTGGAAAACACATTATACCTGATTTAAAGACTACTGTAATCAAGATGGTATGGTATTGACATAAGACACAAATGCATCAAGGGAACACAACAGAGAGTCCAGGAATAGGTACACACATAAATGGTCTTGATTTTCAACAAAGGCACCAAGACAATTCAATGAAGAAAGGAAGAACCTTTTAATAAATGGTGCTGAAATAACTAGATAAACATGAGGAACAAAAATTAACTTCAATCCCTACCTCGCGCCATACCAAAACGTTAGTCTGAGATGGATTACAGACCTAGTTGAGAAAGCTATAATTCTAAAGTAAAGGAGAGATAAGTAGTACTTATGACCATTATGAGGGCATGAGGAAGTTAGATAATGAAAGAACCCTAGAATCAACGCTTTCCATATTATAGATGAGAAAACTTAAAGAGGTAAACAATTTGCCCAACATCACATTGATAGTGTATCTTGGTCCCACATCTCATTTCATGAATTCCTATGTTCTAGGATTTTTCCAAAGCTAATCTTAACAGTGTCAGGGGAGCCTGACAGTATCCCAAGTCCAATTGTGACAGTTTGTCTGCATTCAAATCTAATGCTGCAACACATCAATCAAAATATAGATTCAGGCTGTAAATTAAAACTGATCTGATATATAGGGAAAAAAAGTAGTTAAAAATAGGAGTGATGGTGCCTCATATCTGATGCATGAGATTTGATCTCATGTATTAAAGAACCATTCAACAAATATATACTGAGCATCCCCTTTATGTCAGCAGGTAACCGAGATGAAATAAGTGGTAAAACATTATTCCGATACAGAATCTGTAGCTTTTGCTTTAAGCAGTTATTAGGTGATGGTTTTATGCAAAACACTTTATTTACATGATTTAATTTAACTTAATCCCTACAAAATCCTGGTTGACAGGAGTATTTTACAGAAGAGAAAACTGATGTACAGAATGGTTAAATTACTTCGTTCAGGATTACAGGATTATTAGGTAGTGGGGTCAGTATTCAAAGTCAGATTTCCTGATTTCAGAACTCAAATTATTAACCTCTCTACAATATTGCCTAATATTACTACAATTAATTAATGGCTACTTGTTGAATTCCACTTGTGCCAGGCATATTAAACTATGCTATATATGTATGTGTGTGTTCATTTATCTATCTCACGTGTGTGTGCGCGCGCGCGTGTGTGTGTACGTGTGCGTGTGTGTGTGTGCGCGCGTGTGTGTGTATATATATATATAAAACATATATATATATATATATATATATATATATATATATGTTTTAGTTGCCCAGTATCTCTGTTTCCTGTAAAATAGGTGTTCTATTCCCCAAAGATGAAACTGAGGTTCAAAGAAGTCAAGAAATTGTCTCATTTAAATAGCTAGTAAATTATATACCCAGGATATGCAATATGTTTAATACCAAATTCAATGCCTTTGCAATGACAATGCTTTCCCAATATTTGAATCTTGGGAATTCAACTGAACATAGTGCTTGATGGAACCTGAACAGCTGAGGGAAGCTAGATAAAGGCACAATTTCCTGGATTTTAGAGGAAGACGCTCCAATGCAACCACCTGGCTTTCAAGGCTCAACTTGTCTGGGAAATGAGCACAACTGTTCTCGTCACCTGTACAATGCCAGGCACATCGGTATGATTAGAAATAGTTGCCTAATATGATAATACATTTACGTGTATATGTGGTAGTCTAAGGAGTTGAGATGACCAAATGGCTCATTTGATTTTATCTAGCTATTTAACAGCAAAAAGAAAGTGAACGCTGCACTCCTAGGCTATCAAACCAATCTCTTAATCCCAAAGCACCAAAATGTGTTATTTTTCTGTTTCCTTTTTAATACAGATCAGAGGCTCCAATAGTGCCACCTGTTAAAGAAGTCAAGGACTTTTAAAATTAATGTTCACATGCTCTAAGATAACGACTTCTCATTTTAATTTTAAAACAGACGCTCTTTTCTGTCTGTCTCTTTTTTCTTTCAGTGACATCTCCTATTTGAAAGCAGTCAAGTGTGTGTTATCATTATACTGACACTTTCTGAATCATATTGGAAAAGATCAAAGTACTTTGTTAATTGCTAAGTATAAGATATTTAATCATTTCATTGTGATTTATTGGATGAAAATAGAATAAGATGACCTCCTCCAAAATTAATATAATGGTAGTAAATAGATGAAATAGCAAAATACACTAAAATTTCCAAATGTTAAATCAACATAGATTGTGGAGGAGCTTGTTAAACTCAGTAACTTACTTTCCTCTTCATTTTTGAGATTGTGAAATTTGTTCAGTTGAGCCTGAGAAAAAAACTTGTGCAAATACATACCTCTTTGTTGGATCAATTATATCACAATAGAAAGAGGATGCTATTTTGCTCTTCATAGAATCAAGAGCTATTTTATTGTGCAATAACAGTTTGTTTCACTAAGGAATCCCTTCACTCCTACTGTCAGCAGTCAGGAAACGGTTGTCTGGAAATGTTTTACATATCCTCTGCTTTCTTGTATTTTTAGTTTTGATATTTGAATCTATGTAACTGAAAGCACACTCACCATCGTGTAGTAAATCCCAGGTAGATCTCCATTTTTATTCATCAGAAACTTTCTATGAAAGCTTGGATTACTGTCTTAAAAATGGGTTTTTGATCCGCTTAGTCCTGTGGTTTGATGAGCCAATGATTGTCTTATACCATCTTTAGGGATTTACCAAGATCAGGCGATGACTGGCTCTTTGTACTTCTCCCATTGAGTGGAGCACCAAGGATGCAAAGAAATAGACATCCATAAGTAAACTGACTCTTTCCTACAGCCTTGCTTCCATGGTTCAGAGATTCTCAGGCCTTTAATCTTAATCCCTGTGTCCCTTATGGTGATAGTATCTCAGAGAGTGGTTTTGAGGATTAAACAGGATATATAGAAAGTAGTTAGCTCAATATCTGGAACTTATTAAACACCCAGTAAAGGTCAAGTTATTATTAATAATATTTTGAATAATTCCTTTTTGTGTTATATCATTATTACAGTTTACTGCAAACTTTCACATATTTCAGACACTTCAAATTGAAGAAAAAAATGTTCTCTGCTGGGATTATTTAACTGGTTCAGACTTGAATGTAGAGAAATAAGTTAAATACTATAAAGCATTAATTAATAGGAATGAAGAAAATTATCATTTCAATCTCTGCTCTCAACTTGCAGGAGAAAAAAAAATGAGGAAATATGCTCAGGTAAAGTACTTGTTTAAAAAGTAAGTTTTAGAGAAATGTACTCAGGACATGACAGATTCATTCGATATTGCTCTATTTCACATCCTTATTCAAAACGCTAGTCAGTGCAAATCATTGTTTATAATACATGCTGGAAAATTAACCCATTCACTTATTCATTCAACCATTACTCTTGAATGCTTATTGTGTGCATGTTGGAGGGTCATACATCAGATAATCAAAGATATATATAAATATGTCCATTTTTACTCAAATATTAAGTTAGGAAGGTAGAATAATATATATTTTTTAAATATTTAAACAATAAAAGTAATCCAAAAGTATTGTTAAGCAGTTACCCTTATTTAAAGACAAATGAAATTAAGAAGAATTGTCCTCTACCCTGACAGTTCTAAATGCTGTTTTGTTATAATTAGGGTATGGAATAACATTTCCATTAAGTGACTATAGTCTAGAGATTTTTAGAACAAACTCATTTAAATGAAGAAGCAAATTTTTTAACACTATAGAGTCATTTGATGAGGCCAGTGACCTAAAATAACAGCAGAACACTCAGAAAGCAAACACTAGTTTTCATAAATAGAAACAATAGTTTCTAAATAGGACACAGTGAGGTTTGTACTATTCTGCAATTAATTTTTAAAATAGCTTTACAGATATTTATACATTTAAATAATTGCCCTTTTTTTCAAAGTAATCATCTTGGAAAACAGTAACTAAATTCCAATGATACAGATATTATTCCATATCATATTTGAAAATCTTTCAAAGAATTGAGCATTGCATATTCAAAAGAAAAAAATCTCACTTGTGGCAAATTTTTACCCTTTCACCCCAAAGTATCTGCAACTAACTTTTTTTTTTAATTGGGGAATTGGGGAGATGGGAACAGTGCTGGGGAATTGGGGGAAGGGGAACAGACAAGTTGCTGTCGTTTTGTTCTTCAGTCTAGTTGTGGAGGACGTTGCTTCACTGGCCCAAGTTGGCACCATCATTGGGCTCTTCCCGGGTGAGGCAGATCAGTCGCCGGCTTCTGGACGGCCGCTCACTGCGGCTGCTGGCCACTCACGCTGGCTGCTGGCTACATACGGTAGCCCATGGCAGCCCACTGCAGCAGGGGCCTGCAGCCTACGCCGTCACTGGCGACTCACCAGCCCAGCTCCAGGTTGAGCTGTTGTTCAGCATCTTAGCTGTAGAGGGCAGTGTCACTGGCCCTCATATGTGGGATCTGAACCGGGGCCCTCTGGCGCCCCAAGCCAGTTCTTAACCATCGTGCCACTCAGCCGGCCCTCTGCAGTTAACTTTTAAAAATAATATGTAACTAATACATATGCTTTCATGTTTGAGGAATTACTCTAGAGTTGTCAAATGAACTCAAAAGGTATCTGTAGGCTTTGCTAGAAGTAAATGATATTTATTCAAGGGTCTTAGAGTTTGCAAACTGAGAACACAGCTAGACAAAAACCCCAGAAGTTTTCCAATGAAGAAAAAACAGTTAAAAGTGCTTATAGTAAAAAGTACATTCTTGAGAACTATCAGTCCTGCATTTGTAACCCTAGGATTGGTCCTGAATGGTTATCAGTTGAATGTCAGGCAGTCAGGATGATGGATGCCAGATGGTCTGGAAGATGGGTGCCGGGAGGTCTGGTCATGTTTGGTGGTCCAGATAATGGGTGTCAGCTGGATGTAGACTTGAATCCTTTAGGTGATAATAAGGCGGCCTGAATATGTGAGTCTTCAGTGGGTAATTAGAGGGTTACCTGGAGGTTCAGATGTATATCCAGGCATTGATGCTGGTCTGGGAATTTAAAAAAAGTTTAAATTCGCAGTCTAGTTAGAAAAAGAATGGAGTCTTTCCTCATGCCTCAACCTTCAAAACGTTAATTTTAACAGCTTGATTAAAATGACTCCATTTTATATATTTTCTATCTTCACTCTTTCCTCAGAGTAATATCATAAATCTGCAATTAACGTTTTAAAATAATATGAAATTAACCTGAGTTGTTATATGTGAAGAATAATACAAAATATTGTATAAAAATACATCAAGTAATATATTCATTACATTTTCCCGTATTTAAAACCTTTTTAAGTTTAGTTTTCAATTTCCCTGTGATTTATAGTGCGTGGCATGTCTTTATCATGTTCCTCCTAAATTGTTATTTCCAACTCCCAGGGAGTTTATTGAATTAGCTATCCTTTCCTTATTGGTTTAAAATGTTATCTATAAAAGAGACTTGGGGAAGAAACTGCCCAGCTCATGATGATTCCGTCTCTCTGAAAACTGGCCCCCAGGCAATAGAGGTGAACCACTGTGTTCTGTTGGCCTGGGACAGTCATATTTCTCCTGGGAATTGGGACTGAGAGTTAGGTGGTCCCCGTGTTTGTGCCTGAAACTGAGAACATCTAAATGGGAACCGAGGGTGCCCATGTGCATGGTGAAGGAGGTCTATAGAGCAAATAGAAGAAAGCAGATGTGCACAGAAAGCCAGGGGTGAGAGGTCATGTTGTGGGAGTTAGAAGATGGGAATAAAGTAGGAGAAACTCAGTCCCAGTCACTGTGAAGCCTCTGCTTTTGAGTGTCAGAAGAGTAGCCTTCAGGGAAAATGTCAATTTCTTACTCAGGTTAACTAGAATTAAGTTTTCTTCATCTGCATTAAAGAAGTATATTGACTAAGTGTACTGGTTGAATTGCGCTCTCCCCAAATTTATGTTGATCTGGAACCTGCAAATGTGACCATTTTTTGAAGTAGAGTCCTGGGTAGATATAATCAAGTTAAGAAGAGGCCATACTAGAGTAGAGTGGACCCTAATCCAGTGAATAATGTTTTCATGAGGAGAGGGAAATTTGGGCACAGGCACACAGTAAGAATGCCATGTGACCATGGAGGCAGAGGTTAGAGTGAGTGATGCTTTACAAACCAGTGAACACCAAGGATTGCCCAGAGCCATCAGAAGCTAGGAAAAGGCAAGGACGCATCCTTCTCCTATAGCCTTTGAAGAGAAAATGGCCCTGCTGGCATCTTGCTTTTATATTTCTGATCTCCAGAACAGTAAGAGAACACATTTCTAAGGTGTTAGCCATCCAGTTCATGGCAATTTGTTACGGAAGCCCTATGAAACTAATAAAGTACCTTTAGCACACACTAAACTCTTATTTTTTAGGTCTGTTTAATTGGTGTGTCTGCTTGTTCCTACAAGAACATTACATTATTTTTGCTTTTTTAGGATTTTTATTTATAGTTGGGCAATTCTCTTTCAGTATTCTTCAATAGTTTCTTGACTCATCACCATCTTACTATTTTACAAAATTGGACTCACTTTCACAACATCCAGGGGGCTGGTAAAAAACTTTAAGTGGCTTGATGAGTTTTTGTTTAGCTCTTTACTCTTAATTAGTAAGATGATTTCTTTGTGATCAGCTAGAATGACACCTACAGTAACTACTTTGGGGAATTTATTAAGGTTTCTCTACAGGCTGGTATTTGACAATGTTGGTAAGGGGGCCAAAGTTTGCCACCCCAAAATATGGCTTTTGGGATATTGATTTTAAGCTGGTTGTTAAAAAACAAAATACTCAGAAAGAATCTTTGACCCTCCGCCTTACCTGCCTAAAGGAATTCAGATAGAAAAACCTGCTTAAAGGCAGGGAATATCACCTTAGCATTGCGAATATGATATAAACTAAATGTGGCAGACAGGAAGAAATCTAGCAAAGCCTATTTATTAAACTCCCCTTTGTGTACCATTGTTTCTAGCTGATTCTGCAAGAATTTGTTTACCACATGTTTGCTCTTTCTCACCTACCTGTAAATTTTCTGCTTTCCCTTTGAAATCCCAGACACCTGCCTCCCTCTCCTTTGTCTAGAATGGCATATAAACCTCACCTGCCCAATGAGTCTTTGGGTCTCGTATTCTTACGACACCCCACATATACATCCTTAATAAATTTGGACATTTTCTCCTGTTAATCTATCTCATATTAGTTTGATTATTAACCCAGCTAGAAGAACTTAAAAAGGTGGAAGGAAAATTATTTTTTGTGCTCCCACATTGGCATATGTTGTTTGGGTGTTTGAAAAGAGGGTGGTGTATCTTTGAAGAACACAAACTAGACTCATTACTGGTAAGCGTATGATTTATTTAAGTCCTAATTTGAACTCTTATTTCTTGTTTTCCTAGTCTGTCAAAAACAATGAGGTGGGTAAATATCTACCAATATGACTGTGATTTTGCTCAATATATTTTTACATTTTGGTTTATATATTTAAATATTATATTATTTGATGCATAATATTTATGACATTTATTTTGGATTGCACATTTTATCACTAGAGGATATTTATCTTTCCTTGATTAAGGGCTCCTTGGCTTGAATTCTACTTTGTTTTCTATTGGTATCATCAGCACCCTTATTTTTTGTTAACATTGGTTAACCTTTGTCCATTCTTTTAGATAGGTTTTTACATTTTACATAGTTTTTAATTACCAAAGAAATGTAATCTTGTTTTTAAATTTCAAGCAATATGGGAGTATGTAGAGAAAAATCTGAAAATTCCTAACTCATCAACCACCCACTGCATCCTCCATTTTAATGCAAACCATCTCCACCAAAATAACTAACATTAATAATTAATAATTTGGTGGGTATTTTTTAAGATTTCCTATTTATTTATCACTATATATTTATTTACCACTTTAGACAATTATAAAACTGAAATCAATAAAAAATTTATATATAAAGTAAATTTATAAGTATATATTTTAAATAATAAGCACACAAATATGATCTCTTACATACATTTAGTCATACTGCTCCACCTCCATGTGGTATAAAGGAGCTGGAGGCTGACCAGGGAGGAATAACTCCGGCCCACCAGAAACAACATGGCAGCTACATCAAATATAGAAGTCATCTCTTAGAAGGGGGAGGACAGCAATTTGAATTTAGATCATTTGAATTGGAGGACCTAAACCTTCAGAGATGGGGAACCCTCTAGGAGACAAGCCAACCTCTGTAATTTTACCCTTTGGCATGTGCTAATTTGGGGAATAAATAGGAAGCTGAAGATATGGACTTCTTACTTCCAAAGGCTGCTTCTGGGAAATGGAGCTTTTTTGTGTAGACTGGCTGACTTCTGAAGCACATGACCAGTTACGAGGTGGAGACTTGTAGATGGGGAGGGTTTTCAAGTATATGGGCACTGTTTCTTTCAGGGCACTTGCTAAAGGTTGAGGCTGAGTCTAACAAAAGGAGAAGGAGCCTTTCTCCATGTCTCCAACTCACCCTCAACTCAGCGTGGTCCCTGACAGGTTAAGGTAACCAGCCCCCACACCACTGGTCTGCATTCCCTGTGGGATGATAGCATCACGGGAAGCCTCTGTAATTTCAAATGCACAATAGGTAGCATTCAAAACAATTACTAGACATGCCCCAATCAGGAACATATAACCAAAACTAAGAAAATAGCTTGCTGTGGTAAAAAACACATAGGATAAAATTTGCCATCTTAAGCATGTTTAACTGTACAATACAGTAATGTTAACTGTATACACAGTGCTGTGAAACAAATCTAAAACTACCCATTGAACAACAACTCCCTATTTTCCCTTCCCCAACCTCTGATAACCACATTCTATTTAGTTTCTGTGAGTTTGGCTAATTTAGACACCTTATATAAGTGGAATGATGCAGGTTTTTTAATTAATTAATTTAAATTAATTAATTAATTTTTGTGACTGGCTTATTTCTCTAGCATAATCGCTTTAAGATTCATCCATGTTGTAGTATATGGCACAATTTCTATCTTTTTAAAGGCTGGATAATATTCCATTGTATGTATATACCATATGTTCTTTATCCATTTCTCCATTGATGGACATTTAGGTTGCGTCCACCTCCTGGCTGTTGTGAATATTGCTGAAATGAACATGGGTATACAAATATCTCTTCAAGACCCTGTTTTCAATTCTTTGGGATATATACAAAGGAGTGAGATTAATGGACAAAGTAAATAATTTTTTGATGAATTGCCATACTGTTTTCTGTAGTGGCTGCAACATTTTACATTCCCACAATCAAAAGTTCCCATTTCTCTACAACCTCATCAAAATTTGTTGTCTTCTGGGATTTTTTTTTTTGATAGTGGCCATCCTAATGGATGTGAGGTGATATCTCATTGTGGTTTTGATTTGTATTTCCCTGATGATTAGTGACATTGAACATCTTTCATATTCACTTGTATATCTTCTTTGGAGAAATGTCTATTCAAGCCCTTTGCCCATTTTTAAATCGGGGTTTTTTTTGTTTTTGTCATTAAGTTGTAGGAATTATTTATAAATTCTGGAGATTAAATGTTTATCAGATACATAGTTTGAAAATATTTTCTCCCATTCAACAGGTTGCCTTTTTTTACTCTGTTATTTAAAAACAGAAGATTTTAAGCCTGATGTAGTCTCATTTGCCTATTTTTTCCTTTTGTTGCCTGTGCCTTTTGTTTTGTGCTAAGGAATCATTGGTAAATCATGAAGCTTTTCCTCTATGTTTTCTTTTATGAGTGTTATTGTGTTAGGTGTTATGTTTATATTTTTAATCCATTTTGAGTTGATTTTTGTATATCATGTGGTAAGATCCAACTTCATTCTTTTGCATGTGGATATCCAATTTTTGAACATCTGTTGAAGAGACTGTCTTTTTCACATTGTGTAGTTTTGGTGCCCTTACTAAAGATCATTTGACCATATATGTAAGGATTTATTTCTGAGATTTCTGTTCTGTTTTATTAGCTTATATGTCTGTCTTTATGCTAGTACCATGACATTATTCATTTATTTATTCATTCATTAAAATTTTTATTAAAATATAGTTAACATACAGTATTATATTAGTTTCAGGTGTACACCATGGTTATTCAACATTTATATACCTAAAGAAGTGATCACCATGATAAGCCCACCAACCATCTGATACTGTACCATGCTGTCACAATTCTATTGACTATATTCCCTATGCTGTACGTTACATATGCATGACTTATTTATTTTATACCTGAAAATTTGAACCTGTTATTCCCCTTCACCCTTTTCCCCCCTTTTTAGTTTTTTTTAGATTAAAGTTGACATTCAATATTATTTTATATTAATTTCATGTATACAGTGTAGTGGTTAGACATTTGTATAATTTAAGAAATGATCCCCCCTGGCTAGTTTAGTTAGTTTAGCACCCACCTGGCACTATAAGTAGTTATTACCAAATTATTGAATATATTTCCTATGCTTTACTTTACATCCCCATGACTGTTTTATAACTACCAATTTGTACTTCTTATTTCCTTCACCTTTTTCACCCTGCCCCCAAGTCCCTCCCATTTATCACCCCAACAATTCTAGTACCAATATGACACCATACATAGTTATTACTATGTATTGACTATACTCCTTATGCTATACTGTACATCCCCATGACTAGTTTGTAACAACCAATTTGTACTTCTTAATTTCTTTCCACTTTTCACCCACCTCCAACTCCCTTCCCATCTGGCAACAAACAAAATGTTCCCTGTATCTATGAGTTTGTTTCTGTTTTGTTTATTTTGTTCTTTAGATTCCACATATAAGTGAAGTCATATTTCAGCTGTTTGGCACACTCCACTTGCACAATACCCTCCATGTTTATCCATACTGCTGCAGATGGCAAGAACCCATTCCCTTCCATGGCCAAGCAATAGCCCATTGTATGTATGTACCACCTCCTATTTATCCATTCATCCATTGACAGACACCCAGGCTGCCTCCACATCTTGGCTATTGTAAACAGTGCTTCAGTGAACATATGGATGTACATGTCCCCTTGAATTAGTGTTTTGGGTTTTTTTGGATAAATACCCAGAAGTGGGATTACTTGGCCCTTCCTTGTCTGTTGTTACAGCCTTTGTTTTAAAGTCTGTATTGTCTGGTACAAGTATTACTACCTATCTTTTTGTTCTTTGTTTCATTTTCATGAAGTATTTTTTTCCATCTCTTTACTTTAAGTCTCTGTGTGTGTTTTTTGGTCTGAAGTGAGTCTCTTGTAGGCAGCATATATAAGGGTCTTGTTTTCTTGTCCATTCAGCCACCCTGTATTTTGATTGGAACATTTAATCCATTTACATTGAAATTAATTATTCATAGATATGTAGTTATTGGCATTTTATTATTTATATTTTGATCTTTTTTTCTTCTTCTTAATGAAGTACCTTTAACATTTGCTGTAATACTGGTTTGGTGGTGATGAACTCCTTTAGCTTTTTCTTGTCTAGGAAGCTCTTGATCTGTTCTTCAATTTTAAATGATAGACTTGCTCGGTAGAGGAATCTTGGTTGTAGGTCCTTGCTTTTCACCACTTTAAATATTTTGTGCCAATCCCTTTGGGCCTCCAGAGTTTCTGTTGAGAAATCAGATGACAGTCTTACGGGAGCTTCCTTGTAGGTAACTAATTGCTTTTCACTTGCTGCTTTTAAGTTTTTCTTATTGTCTTTAACCTTTGGCATTTTAATTATGATGTGTCTTGGTGTGGGCCTGTTTGGGTTTATCTTGTTTGGGACTTTCTGTGCTTCCTGGGCTTGTATGTTTATTTCCGTTGCCGGGTTAGGAAAGTTTTCCATCATTTTTTCTTCAGATAGTTACTCAATTCTTTGTTATCTCCCTTCTCCTTCTGGTACCCAATAATACAAATGTTGGTATGCTTGATATTGTCCCCCAGGCCTCTTAAATTATCCTCATTTTTTTTTATTCTTTTTTCTGCTTTCTGTTGTGATTGGGTGTTTTCTGCTACCTTATCTTCTAAATCTCTGATTTGATCCTCTGTTTCATCTAATGTACTGTTGATTCTCTCTAATGTATTCTTCATTACAGTCTTTATTTCTGACTGGTTCTTTTTTATATTTTTTTATTTCTATTTTTATGTTTTCTATTTCTTTTTCATCTGCTCATGTTCTCATTATCTGCAACACTTCTGAAATAGTGGGAAAAATATTCATCTTCTAATTTGTATATTGAAATTTGCAATTCTGTTGTCTTTCTTTACTGTACTTTTAATGACCACAGTACTGTAATTTTTAAACATGAAGGTAAAATTTGCTAAACTCATGCTGTTTTCATTTATTAGACTGAATATTTTTCTGAATTTCTTTGATTTTATTGTGAGAGACATAATTTTTTTCCTATTTTTTCATTAAATCTGTTTCTTTAGAGATATTTGAAATCATATATATGTAAATTTATATATGTATACATATATGTAGCAATATATGTATATATATATATGTACATATACATATACATACATGTGCATCTCTTATGTTTTATCTCTATCTCTATATCTCTATCTGCCTCTCTCTCCTCTTTTTCAACTACTGAGTACTTTTTATATGACTGGAGACTTTTCTCTATTTATTCATTCTTATGGAAAAAGAAGATTTTTGCGTTTTCAGAATATTAGGAATTGAAGTAAGTTTTGTGAAAGATCATGTGGATAAGATCTCGAGTATTTCAGTCATAGCTGATGGATGAAGGGACAGTTTATATTTGCTGTGGTTTTATTTTGGCAGATCGCAGGTCCATTTACCCCTGTAGCGAGTGTGGAGGAAGCAACAGTCAGTAGCAGCTATTTGGCAGAATCTGTGATGTTCCTAAGTGTTTCTTTTACATGTTTGTTCTTGTGGCTGAGTTAGTTGGAGCCAGCCGCTCCCATTCTCTAACTGTTAAAGTCCCCTTATGAGAGCCATCTGTCTGGTGGGCCCTGGGTCTCTTCCCCAGAGGATCAGGTAGGGTTTGACTCACTGGAGTCCCACATGCCACAGTCTACTTCAGTCCCTGCATCTATGAAAGCAGTTTCGCTTGAGGTAATCCCACAATGTTTTAAAACTTGGCATCATGTGAAATGATACTCAGCCTCTTAAATACTTAGCCTCTTAATATACTAATTTAAGGATAATATTCATTTTGAGAAGCTTACTTAGAGTGTTCATTCAGAAGCTGTTTCGTTATTTTGTGGTCACATTTTTGTACCCCTAGAAATAACTATTATCTATTATTAAATCAAGTCATTGTCTATTACTAAGACCAGTGGATTTCCTACTGAGTCTTATTTGACACCACTCAACCAAAAAAAAAGAAAGAACTAAACAATGGCAAGATAGTTGCTATTTTTCTGAGTACTCCCCAAATGTCATATGACGTTCCCAGTCATTCTTTCATCTAGTAAATATTTATCAAGTGCTGATATTTCCTATCTATAAGGCTTATGTGGTATAGGACAGATTCAATTTCAGCCAGTTTAGATGTTTGATATAATTCTCTCAATCTTATTCTTCATGATGCAGTCACAGTAGCTTAGAAAAGAGGGATAATTTTTTATACATCTTCAGAAAATGCACATTTATAGAAGTTATTTTCAACAAAGTAAAATGGCAAGGTCTGGACATACTCTGCCATTTAGCAAAAAGGAACTCAATATCTTGAAAGAAAATTACTCTTCGAGATAGCAAAATATAATAGCTTTTCATGGATATATTTAAGGAAATAGCATCTTTGGTTGGAAATGGTACAGAAATTAGGACATGTCACCATGAATTGTTTTTAGTCAGTGTAGAGGAGGTAGACAGAATAATACAGTAGTCACAAGGCAGGCATTGGAACCAGAAAGACCAGGTTCAAACTCTGTTTCCATCATTTTCTGCTGTGCCCTTGTATAAGCCTCTTAACCTCTCAATTTTCCTATCTGTAAAATGGGAGGAATATTAATGCTGTTACCATCGTGGGGCTCTGGAGCAGTGGCTGAAGCACAGCCTTGAAGACTCTCGCAGGATTTTCTTACAAACGGCAACATTCTAGGCAAGCCTTTCTTCCAAATTCTACTTTTTTGCTCCCTGCCAACTCAACAGTCATTTACTTACTAACCATGGTGTGTCTGGAACTTCCAGCAAGTGAATTGCTGCTGTGATGCTTGAATTTTTTATTTAATGAATAACACGGTGATACTTGAACTTCTTATTTAATGAATCACACTATCTCAATACTTATTCCTTTGTTGTGTCAGGCCATTGGTGGAGCTTTGACAGTATTTCTTCCCTATGTAGGTGAGCCAGTGTCTATTTATATTAATGGATAATTCTTTCATGAGCATCTCATCCTGTAACATTTTGTCTTTTTTTTCTTTTTTTAAAGATTTTATTGGGGAATTGGGGGAGGGAACAGTGTTGGGGAATCGGAAAGGGAACAGACAGGTTGCTGTCGTTTTGTTCTTCAGTCTAGTTGTGGAGGATGTCGCTTCACTGGCCCATGTTGGTATTGTTATCATTGTGCTCTTCCCAGCTGAGGCAGATTTTGGTTGCCCGTCATTGGACGGCTGCTCATGGTGGCTCACGGAGGCTCACGGCAGCTCAAACCAGCTGCTGGCCACTCATGCCAGCTGATGGCCACTCATGGTATCTTACGGCAGCCCACTACAGCCCCACTGCAGCCTGCGCTGTCGCCGGCAACTCACGGCAGCCCAGCTCCAGGTTGAGCTGTTGTTCACCATATTAGCTGTAGAGGGCGCAGCACCACTGACCCATGTGGGATCTGAACCGGTGGCCCTGCTGCTCAGAGCTCGCGCTCCCAAGCCAATTCTTAACCAATCAGCCACTGGGCTAGCCCATCAGTTGGTTTTATAAAAATTATGCACACATACCCACCTATATGAAGGCTGTGACTTGGATGTATGACATATGCTGAAATTAATGTAAGGCATTATTGTGAGTCATCCGTCACTTGAAAGTCCATTTATGTAACATCTTGTCTAATCTCTTGTGCAAACAAATGTTCTTGGCATATTTAGTAAGTCCCTTGTCAAGGAAGAAAAAAGAGAGCTTTGTACACAGGACTGATGAACTGACATGTTCACATTCTTCCTATTATTTCATGGTCTTAGGCTTTTAAGAAAGGTTCCTTCTTTGACCCAAAACATTGTTTTATAGGAATGAGGAGACTTAAATACTGGTATAAACTCATTGTTTATTCTTCCCCAGGATACCTTGCTCTCTCATTCTGTAATTTGGGGAGTACCATCTGTTTCTGCTTGAAGTAGGCATAGAATAAGTAGATTGCTTCTTAACCCAAGATTCTAAATTCCAAGGAAGAAATATAAATGCTCATCTCCATGAGAAATTTGTTCAGCAATTTGATGGGCAGATCTAACCTTAGTTCTGGGACGAAGGTATTCTCCAAATTTTTCTATGACTTCGATCAGATTCTAATTCCATCTATAGTAGACAGTAGTCATCAAATGGTATTCTTTGCTCATAGGACACACAACTAGATTACATTACTCATACTCCTTTGTATGGCTCTGTGACTGAGTTCTAGGTAATAGAATGTGAGCAGTGATGCACACCATTTCCAAGTTTGGACCAAACAACCTTCTGTGAGAGCCTCTATTCTTTCTTTTTCCCTGTCTGATGCTGAGAATATAGAAGATGACTTTGAGACCCCTAGGGGATATTGGAGGCACATGATAGAAGAATCCTAGGTCCTTAATTTATCACACAGAATTGTCACATGGGTTATAAATTAGCTTATCTTGTGCCAATCCATTCATATTATGGGGGATGTTCTAGCGGTAAGTCTATAACTAAAATACCATTCAGATGCATAGTAACTTCACTCTGCCTAATCCAGATTCCAAATGAAACCACTTGCACTTTATGATCTGAATCCAACCATCACTGTTCCCTTTTATTTTCCTCTTTCTCTTCAGTGATTGCATTCATGTTTTCCAAAGTTTGTTCCATGGAACCTTAGTTTCTAAGAATGTTAATTATATACTACATGTGGTAACACTGGCTCAAATAAAGATTAACTTGTTCATTTTCTGTGAGACCTCTCAGAGTCTTTATATTTTTGAGTCTCTAAGAGAGACTACAATAAGCTGTATTTTTCAAACATATTTTGAAATTACATCATTTTATATCTGTCTTCTTTTTATTAATGTCTCATGGAGTAATCTTTAAGAAACAGTCTAGATAATTAGATTTATATCATAGGTTATTCCATATGGTTTTTCTTGCCTCTTTATTATTCCCTTCCATCTCAATGTGGTTAGCATTCATATTGTTTGCCATATGTGAAGAGGCATGTATTGACAGTTGGTACCCAAATTGTATAGCAATGTTTTTAAACATTAAGGTAGACCATTCATAGAAAAAGTACCTCCCATATGTGTTGGTAAAATGATGAATAGTGGCTTCTCTGTCTCCCAAAACCCAAAGCTAAAATATTTTTTCCCTCTGATTAATCCTGGTTTCCGAAATTCTCTTTGTAATATTTAAAGGCTCTCGTGTATCTAACCTGAATATAAGGAAGTATGTTTTTTGTGGAGAAGCAACAATTAACTGGCTAATATTTTAGTTGGGATAAGCTGCTGTGATTAATTCATTGCCACCAATCAAGCTTTTGGGCAATAGGACACAGCACAGAAAAGTTCTGAGTACAGGAGAGAGAAGGGAATAGAGAAATAAGTCTACTGTTACTTTGGTGTGAGGTCCATGCAGCCAGGAGAGAGGCAGGCTATGAATTCAGATGTATTTGTGCTATTTCATCACTTAATAATTAGGTCTTGGATAAGTTGTTTTACTTCCTTTAAGCTTCAGTTTTCTATCTGAAAAAGAAAGATAATAAAAATATCTTACCCATAGGGTTTTGATGATTAGATTAGAAAGTACATAATTAACATCAGCTATTATTTTTATTGTTATTATTAACCCAATCCTTGGGATGTTACACAAAAAATACGGCATCTATTTACCAATATGTTATTGTTGGACAAAGGAGACTCACGGGAACATTGTTGGGAGGAGGAAGTGAATTCTTTGTCACTGACATTCAATCTTTCATGCCTCTCAAAAATTGTGGTCCAAACATCTCCATGTATAAATGTATCACATCATTCAAAAAGAAGAATGGGATTTTTTCCATTACCTAGAAAATTGATGGATCTTGTGATTGATACACTTGTGGAACCTCTTCAATTTGGAGCAATTAAATTTTGATCATATCTTTGGAGTTTAGGAAAGATACGTATTACTTGCATTGTGTTACCTAGATTTTGTTATAGTCCATATTTCATTTAATGAAATGTTATGCCATCAGTGATCTTTGAAACAAGGCACTCTTCAAACTGGAATTAAGAATTGTTCTTTAAAAATTCATCCCTTCACTTGTTAGCACAGCTGTTGTGTTCCATCAAGAAGTTTCTGGTTAGTACATTTTCTTTGTGAGGTTGATACATTTTCTTTTTAACTCTACTTTAAAGTTATTAAAAGAAGACTCTTACTGACATTCAGTGGTGACATATAAATACACTGAAAAAAATAAAGTCCTCTTGGGACAAAGGTGTAGATGAAAATGTCTCTCCAGACAGTTTGGTGAAAAATAGGATTATTTTTATTGATGTGTCAAATAGAAGTCCATTTTGAAAATATTCCCTTCTTTGTTTCCTTCCAACCATTTCTCAGTTTTGTATTCATTTAAACATCCATCAACAAATATTTACTAAGTACCCAGCACATGGAAGGTCCACTGTTTCACTCCAAAATTTGTTTTGTTTTTGAAGATGTTTAAAATATATATTTATCATTTGGTTGGGGAGTGGAAACAGAGAGAAACATATATAGGCAAACTATAAAAACCAAAGGAGCAATGCATAACCCAAATAATAGTTAACATTTATTGAGTGCCTACTATGTGCCAAGCATTTTTCTGTGATTTACAATAACTAGCTCATTTAAACCTCACCCTTTTTACATCTATGATATAGATGAGGGAATCAAGGTATACGGCTTTAGTAACTACTAGTAATTTACTGCTGGAAGTATTGAAAACAGAGTTTGAACCAGTCTCTCCTCTGGGTTTTCTAAACTACTGCACCACACATGTAATAAATGTATTAATAATTCTTAGATACTTAGAATAAATAATATCTTAAAGACTGTTACTGATATCCAGGAAGTTACTACTGTTGTAGGCAGAGCTCTGGTACTGATGGATCAGGAGTCTGACATAAGCCTATGTGAAAACAAGCCCAACCCAGTATAGGAATTCTAATGCATACATATAAACGTAATTGGCTTTATTTCGTAAATATTTTAGAGCAGTTTCAGGTTTACAAAATAACTGACCAGGAAGCACAGAGAACTCCCATCTAGCTCCTGTTCTCCACACTCCTCCCACCCTACCGTTCCCCTATTATTAATACCTTGCATTAGTGTAGTGCACTTATTACAACTGAGGAAGAAAAACAATACATTATTATTAAACAAAGCTCATGGTTTGCATTAGGGCTCACTCT
>NW_017731389.1:3019769-3021054 GCF_001890085.2 Hipposideros armiger | reverse complement strand
TTACTGAATTGTATGATAAGACTTAGCTTATGGTAATACTTAGCTTTGTAAGATATGGCCAAACTGTCTTCCAAAGTGGCTGTACCATTTTTCATTCTCACCAACAATAAATGAGAGTTTCTATTACTCCACATCCTTACCAGCATTCGGTGTTGTCAGTATTTTGGATTTTGCCATTTTAATAGATGTGGTATCTCATTATTTAAATTTGCAATTGCCTAAAGACACATTTGCCACCTGTATATTTTCTTTGGTGAAGTGTGTGTTCAGATATTTTACCTATTTTTTTTAATTGTGTTGTTTGTTTTCATATTGTTGGGTTGTAAGAGTTCTTTGTATATTCTGGATAACAGTCCTTTATCAGGTATATGTTTTGCAAAGATTTTGTGCAGGTCTGTGTTTTGTCTGTTCATACTCTTAGCCATGTCTTTCAAAGAGCAAATAAGATTTTAACTTTATAAAGTTCAGCTTATTAATGATTTCTTTCATGGATCATATCCTTGGTGTTGTATCTAAAAAGTCCTCTCCATACCCAAGGTCATCTATGTTTTCACCTAAGTATTCTTCTAGGAGTTTTATAATTTTGCATTTAAAATTTAGGTTTATGATTTATTTTGAGTTCATTGTTATGACAGGTGTAAAGTCTAAATCAATTTTTTTTGCATGTGCATGTCCAGTCATTTTGCACCATTTGTTAAATATACTACTTTTCTCCGTGGTAATGCCTTTGCTCCTTTGTCAAAGACCAGTTGACTATATTTGTGTGGGTCAATTACTGGGCCTTCTATTCTGTTTCACTGATATATTTATCTGTTCATTCACCAATATCATCCTGTGATGATTGCTCTGGCTTTATAGTAAGGGTAATGTCAGTCTTCCAACTTTGTTTTTCTTCTTCAATATTTTGTTGGCTATACTACCATTTTACCTTTCCATATAAACTTTTGAAATGGTTTGTTGATCATCACAAAATAACTTGCTGGGATTTTAATTGGGATTGTATTGAATCTATAAGTCAAGTCAGGAAGACTGATGTCTTAATAATATTGAGTCTTTCTACCCATAAACATGGAGTATTTATTCATATAAACACGGTGTGTGTGTGTGTGTGTGTGTGTGTAAATAATCTTTTTTTATGTCTTCAAAACTATAAAAATCAGCTAATACAATCTCTTATTTTTAAAAATGAAAAAAACAGAAGTCCCAAAAGGAAATGAGATTTGCACAGACATTAACTGGTTAGTGATAGAGGGAGGACTAGTGCTCGAGTTTTCTGACATACACA
>NW_017731389.1:3013923-3015201 GCF_001890085.2 Hipposideros armiger | reverse complement strand
AGGGTGTGAATACCAGGGGACTGAATTACCAGAAGCCATCTTCAAGTCTTCTACCACAACCCTAGATTCTGGCTTTAGTCTTTTGGGGACAAAGTAATCAAGAAATAGGAGGAATTGATGGTGGAATTACTTCTTGCTAGCATCCTTCCTTTATTCAGAGAGGAGAGAGATTATTGATCATAGAAGGAGTAGAGACTCATGCTTTTCCATAAAAATACACTTTGATCTTCCATGAAGTCACCACTAAACTTTAATCTTAGGATATAGCAACAATATGAAGTCTAGTCTACTCTCCATATATATGGGCCTGGCCATACCTAGCTCTATCACCTGATTATATTTTTAAAGGAAAAATAACCTGTTCCAGGTGAGGAAAGACTGAAAAATTTTGAAGACCTTTTGTCTGAGGTGGATTTCTGGTAGACTTTTTCACATGGCTCTTCAAATACATAAATGTAGAGAATATATGAATATGAAACTGAATAAAGCTAAATTAGGAACAACATAAAAAGCAAAGAGAAATATGTTTATCAAAACAACCTGATGTTATTTCCAAACCACCCTTTGAGCTGTACATGAGAGGATGATCTGAGAATTTTCTCAATATCATGCATCTATAGTTGACTCCCAACCTTGATTATATGGCAGCATAATTAGATGCAGGTAACATATATACCTCTGAACCAAACAACACAAACAAGGAAAAAGCCTGAAGGATGGGAAAAACCTTTATGTGACTTCATCTCATAATTGAAAACCCCTTCTTAGGCCACTAACTTTGAAAAGATTCCCTTTTATAGACACTGCCAGAGGGAGAGGGAAAAAATGTAATTTAACCCAGAGCTTAGAATAAGTCCTATAAATCTCTGAATCTTTGGTATAGATATTAGACTCTGGAAATAACTATAACTTCGAAGTTTCAGGCTTTTATCGGATACTCCTTTTATATAATTTGTCTGCATAAAGTCATTGCACAGATGCTCTTTGCACTGAAAGACTACTGTGATAAACCTTGAAGTTTTTTCAAAGTTAAAGCAAATTTTAAAATAGAGAGATTCAAGAAAATTGGGGCCCCCAAACTGAACAGTTCTCTATAATAATGTAAAAAAGCTGTTTCCGTTTTAGCTAGCATTTCATCTTATTACATTATGGCTCCCCTAGGAAAAAAATATATTTTCCATGTTATGATTTAGATTGATTCACTCAATATTGATCATACTTATAAGATGGGTATGAGTTCTTGTCCCATTATTGAGGCTGAGGTCAAAAAGAAAGATC
>NW_017731389.1:3009149-3012304 GCF_001890085.2 Hipposideros armiger | reverse complement strand
AGGGAAAATGTAGCAATTTTGAAATATGCCCAGAACATTCTGCTCTTTTTTACAAAGTCTGTTTTCAAGAGAAATTATTTTTCCAGAGCCTAGCCAGCCAGCATTTTATCAGAGCTTGAATGAAAATTCCTACCTCTAGCCCATTCTAGCTCTCCCTGTGGGGGAAAAGAAATACCCAACTCCAACCCTTACTAAGGGCTATCTCACCTAAGGGTGAAAAGAAAACAAAACAATACTGAAAGAGCACTTATAAAGGTCACAGCCAGAAGCACAGGTTCACTAAAGGACTGAAACCTAATCACACAACTGTAGAATGCTTTCTCTCCCCCTACAGGTTACTATGATATCAACAGAGCATATTTTTCTTAGTTCTTTTCACTCAGTGCATCATGTCCAGCTTTCAGCAAAGAATTACAAGGCATACTAAAAGACAAAAAGTTTGAAAGGACAGACTAAGCATCAGAATCAGAGTCAGATATGGTAGAGTTGTTGGAATTTACAGACCAGAAAATTTTAAAATCTATGCTTGACATGCTAAGGGTTTTATTGGAAAAAGTAGCCAATATGCAACAACATATGGGTAATGTAAGCAGAGAGATGGAAAGCCAATATTGTTAGGATATCAAAAAGAATTCAAAGGAAATGCTAGAAATCAACAACACTGTAATGGAAGTGAAGAATGCTTTTGATGGGATCATCAATAGACTAGACATGGCCAAGAGGCGGTGGGATCAACGAGTTTGAAGAAATGACAACAGGATCTTCCAAAATCGAACTGCAAAGAGAAAGCAAGAATGTAAAAGGGCATAATATCCAAGAATTGTGAGACAATTTAAAGTTGTAATATATGTATACTGAGAATAGAAGAAGAAAGACAAAAAGAAAGAAGAAGAAATATTTGAAGTAATAATGATTGCAAATTTTCCAAAATTAATGACAGATACCAAACTGTAGATCCAGAAGCTCAGAGGACACCAAAAAGGATAAATATAAAACAAATTAACCTAGGCATAGCATCCTCAAACTGCAGAAAATCAAGGACAAAGAAAAAAACTCTTGAAAGAAGCCAAAGGAAAAACACCTTACCTGTAGAGGAGCAAGGATAAGAATTACATCAGAGCTCTCTTCAGGAACCATGCAAGCAAGAGAGAGTGGAGTGAAATAGTATTGAAAGAAAAAAACAACCAAACGATACAAGGATTTGGTATCTAGCACAGTTATTCTTCAAAAGTGAAGGAGAAATAAAGACTTTCTCAGAGAAACAAATATTGGGAAATTTATTGCCAGTAGACCTGCCTTTTTAGAACTGCTGAAAGAAATTCTTTTTAGAACTGCTGAAAGAATAATGCTATAGGTCACAAATGTAGAACTACGTAAAGAAGGAAAAAATGAAAGGAAAATAAGATCTTATATTTTTCTTTTTAAATTGATTTAGATAACAGTTTGTTCAAAGTAATAATAGCAACAATATACTTAGTTTATACTTAGTAGACAAGTAAGTGAAATGAATGACAACAGTGTTATGAAGGATAGCAGGGAGTAATTGAGTAACTCTTTTAAGAGGTTATTGTACTACCAGTGAAATGCTACAGTGTTATTTGAAATAAGTCTTGGATTAGTTGTAAATATATATTGTAAATTCAAGGGCAACCCTAAAAAAAAGTCAAAAAAGAAGTATAACTGATATTGGTAATTGATATTTAGAGTTGATATGCTAATGAGAGAAAAAGAAAGATAATAAGCAAATAAATAAGTAAAATGTGTAGTATTTTGAATGGTGATATTGCTATGGAAAAAAAATAAGGCTATGTGTATATTTTGTTTGGGCCTTTATTCAATCATTTCAACTGTACCAAGAGATCTCTGAGACAAGTGGGAAATTAGAATATGGATTGATAATCCATGAAACTGTTAAACTTGTTAGATTTGATTATGGCATTATGGCTGTGTTTCCAAAAAAATAAAAGTTCTTATCATTTAAAAATGTAGGATAATGTATTTATGGATAGGATAAGATAAGATTGTAAAAATATTGATGATCCTTGTTGGAAGATAGGGTACGGTTTTTATACTTTCTTTTTCTAATTTTGTGTATGTTTGAAAATTCCCATAACACCAAGTTTTTTTTGTTTTTGTTCTTAGGAATGCGATGGTTGTGCAAGGGGTGTTTCAAGACTAATAGATCACTCAGAAAGTGTCATTGGAGCAAAGATTTGAAAGAGGTAAGGAGGGAGTTGTGTGGATCTCTGGGTAGAGAGATGTAGGCAGAATTAGCTAGTGCAGAACCCTTAAATGGGAGCATGGGAATGGAGGAATGTACTCCAAAGAAAGCTGGGCAAAGCTGAAAATAAGAAACTAAAATATGATGAAAGTTGGTTTGCACTCTGATTTATAGATATTAATAATGTGCCTTATTGTGTCTTATGCAACAGAATATATTCTTACTCTTAATTGACCCAATAGATAACAGTTCATTCAGAATAATAGTAACGATGTATTTGCATAGTATCTTGGTGCCAGTTAAGTTGTGACATCATTTTGAGATGAATTATTCAGGTTTTTTCTTTTAAAAAGGAATTGAATTTTTAAATTGTAGACAACTTCTTTAAAAGCCAAAATTTTTTGCAACTTCCCCCCCCCCATTTATCCACATGTATCACTTTTATGAAGTGAGAGCTTCCTTTAGTAAAAGGATATATTTAATTTCTCAAAGTTCCATAACAAATTAGAGTTGGGTTGCAGATTATGTTAATCACTAAGGGAGCAGCAACTTTTCAAATTAGAAATGAAAAGGCCACTGAAACATCCTACAGGTTTTTATTTCTGATAAGTTAAATGTAGATAGCAGCCCCCCCCCCACCTCCCTCCCTCACCCCTGCCACACACACACACACACAAAGTGCTTTTAGGTCCTCAATAATTTTTTAAAAGAGTAAAGCATTCATAAGCCAAAAAGTTAACACAGCACTGGATTATCCCCAGCTGTAAGCAGTCTCTTGATGTGATTTCATAAGGACCCATTGCTGTGGAGTTTCAAGCACATATATAAGCACTTGGCTGGGCCTAGGTTTGTGATCTTTCTAGTCCAAGAAGATGGTTTTCAGTGTCTTGAGGAACTTTGATGAAAATTAGCTTTCTTACCATTGTGGATTTTT
>NW_017731389.1:3002117-3007389 GCF_001890085.2 Hipposideros armiger | reverse complement strand
AAAAAATTAGTAAAAATTAATAGACACAAAGATGACAGAGATGATGAAATTACCAAGCAAGGATGTCAAAATACCCATTATAAATATACTCAATATGCTTAAGCTTTTAAAGGAAACTGGGCATAGTGAGATGTTGAACGGATGACATAAAGGAGAAACAAATAAGGTTTTTAGCAGTGAAAAACATCTGAAAGGAAATCTCATTAGATGGATGAATGCTATTTTAGACACCGCAGAAAAAAAGATAAATGAATGTTAAGCTATAGCAACAGAAATTATCTGAAATGATGCACAAAGAGATAGAAGAATGAGAACAGCAAACAGCTTCAGAACCTACGGGCCAACAATAAGTGGTCTCACCAAAGCATAATGAGAGGTTCAGAAGGAGAGCAGAGAGGGAGAGGGCAAAAATATTTTGAAGAAATAATGGCCAGAATGTTCCATATTTGAATAACTGCAAATTCAAGAAGCTAAATGGACACCATGCAGCATATATATAAACACACACACACACACACACACACACACACACACACGCACACACGCATGCATCCCTACACCTCAAAGTGCATCATAATCAAATTGTGGAAAATCAGTGATAAAGAGAAATCTTAAAAGCAGCCAGAGAACAGAAACATATTCTCTAAAGGGAATAATAAGAATCATCACTGACATTTTGTGAGAAACAATGTAAGCCAAAGGGCAATGGTACATCTTTAAAGTGCTGAAATTAAACACTATCCACCTAGAATTCCATATTCACCAAAAATATACTTCACAAATAAAGGTAAAATGAAGACTTTTTCAGAAAAACTAAAGATGAGCATAGTCATTGCCCAAAAGCCTTAACTACAAGAAATGTTAGAGAATATTCTTCATGCTGAAGCAATATACCAGATAATATTTGGATGTATACAAGAGAATGAAACATGTTGAAAGTAGTAAATATTTGAAGTGACGTATACTCATATAACACTTTCCCACCCTTCATTTCAGAGTTCTTTAATGGGAACTTAATGTTTAAAGCAAAATTAACAACACTGTATTGTGGGATTTGTAATTCTTGTAAAAGTAAAATGATTTACAACAATAGCACAGAGAATTCATTGACCATTTAAAAGTACACTGCTGTAAGGTTTTCACATTATATGTGAAGTGGTATGATATTTGAAGGTAGACTGTGTTAAGTTAAAGATGCATTCAAATTACAGAGCCAGCCTAAAATATAAAAACCAAATGTGGATCTCATAAGCCAACAGTGGAGATAAAACCATAAAATATACTCAATCTGAAAGAAGGCAGAAAAGGGGAAAATAAATTCAAAGACACACAGCCCAGAAGCACTAAATACAAAACAAATAGCACAATGGTTGATTTAAACAAAACATATTGAAAGTTACATTCAATTTAAATATTTTAAATACTTCATTTTAAAGGCTGAGCTTGTCAAACTGGATGAGAGGTAGACCCAAATAGATGCTATTTATAAGAAACTCGCTTTGACTATATGGAAAGCAATAAGTTAAAAGTAAAAGGGCAGAAGACATAGCATGCAAACAGTATGTATAAGAAATCTGAAGTTGCTATATTAATATAAGAAAAAGGTAATTTCAGGACAGGAATCATTATAAGGGATAAAGAGGAATTTTTAGTAATAAGTTGATTTATCAGGAAAACTTAATAATCTTAAATGTATATGGACCTAATAACAGATATACAAAGTATATGGAGTAAAAAGTGATAGAACTGGAAGGACAAATTGACAAATCCACAACAATAAACAGATTTCAAAACTCCCTTATTAGAACAAGTAGACAGAAATAATAGGTATTTAGAAGACAATGCTATCAGCCAACTTTACCTAATTGAAATATATGGAACATATATGGAATATTTCACCCAATTACAGGAGAGTACAATTTTTTTGAAAGAACGCTCAACAAGATAGACTGTATTCTGGGCCATAAAATAAACTGACTAAAAGATTTTAAAATTAAACTAGAAATCTATGTATGAAATTAAATTAGAAATCAGTAACAAAAAAGATACCTGGAAAACCCCCAAATACTTGAGAATTAAACCACATATTTCTAATTAACTTACAGATAACAGAAGAAATCACAAGGGAAATTAGGAAATATTTTTAAGTGAATGAAAACCCAACATATCAAAATTAGTGAGATGCAGTTAAAGCACTGCTTAGAGGAAAATGTATGGCTTTAAAAGCTTATATTGGAGAAGATAAAAAGGTCTAAAATCAATTATCTATGCTTTCACTTGAAGATAGAAAAAGAAAAAAAGCAAACTCAAATAAGTAAAAGGAAGGAAATAGTAAAGGGAAGAGATCAGTGAAGATCCCAGAGGAAGGCTTTTGTGAATTCTGAGGGCAGCCATAACATGCATTGCCTGTAAGTTCTTTTATGTTACTATTCTTATTTGCCCTCTTCTGTCTTCACCACATGCTAAGAGATACGTCTTGGTTGCCACTATCATGGGGAGCTGATGGAAAGGTCTGTTACCAAAGTAGAGGCAAAATGGTTCAATGTTAAGCAACAGCAGCCTGACAGAAAATGACTTCCAGATGGCAAGAGGAGATTCGTGGAGGAACGAACAGCAGAATGAGGCCAGATGGTTGGCTGCAATAGCAAGCCACAATTAGGACAGATATGAGAATCATATGAGCATTTTCTGAAGGTTCCTAGAAACGTGTGGACAAGGAAACTTGGGAAAATATTGGACTGCCAGCAAGCAGCTAGGATCAGGACTCTGAGATTCAGGAATTAAAGAAGCACGTTACATCATAGGATAGTGAAGCATGGAGCATTTGATCCCATAATTTTGGTGAAGCTATTATATCTCTGTGGTTAAGAATGGGCATCATTAGAAGTTTTCACTCTGAGGAAATGGTGATGCGCTTAATTTAGGAAGCGAATTGGTTAGTAGGACATGAGCGTTTACAGGTGGCTGCAAATAATGATGACGTTGACCTAGGATGCCTCAACCATGTAATGCCATCCAGGAACTAATATTTTAGGCCATGGTCACTTTTACAAAGTGGGAAGTCTTGTTAGAAACCCAGTCTTCTGGTTTCTCATACAAGAGCTTTCCCATGTATGACCTTTTTCTGATTGTTTACTGTAAATTGAATTATTGAGAAGTTATTTATTCAACAAATATTTGTTGAATACTTTCAATGTACCATGCACTATTTTAAGTTCTGGAGATGGCAGGAATGAACAAGAGACACATCCTCTTGGCTTTCATGGAGCATGTCTTCCAGTCGAAGGGAAGATAGAAAACAAACTTCCGGAAAGGTAAGTATAGAAGATAATTCCAGTGCTATCTAAGGGAAAGCGTGATGTGGTTGAGTGACTGGCATAGAAATGGGAGCAAAAATAGATAAGGTGGTGAGTTGCACAAGTGGCAACTGAGTTGATGCTGAATGACAGGACAGGAACCTTCCAGGCAGACAGAAGTCTGAGTATTAAGTCTCTAAGCTGGAATATACTGACTGAAGCTGGATTTGTCTGGGAGAGGATGCCATGAATAACAAAAGAAGCCTGGGGGATGATTCAAGGGAACTATTTTTGGTACTTCTTCCACCACTGTTTAACCCTGGTCTTCAATTTTTTTCACCTGTTAAAGGATATGTAATCAGTCCCTCCTTTATTTCCAAAACTTACAGTACAGCCAAAAACATTGGGTAAGATCATTTATGTGACAGCAAGCTGAATATCTGGTAATCATCCTCCAGCCAGAGGGAGGTTAGTTTGAGCAAGGCCACTGAGGAGCCCGCTAAAACTGTCTTCACTCTGGCTCATTTGCTTACATGTGCTTGAAAAGCAATAATAGGGAATAGTTTACCTCTGCCTCAGGATTAGGGTTAGCATAAGAAAACAGGTTGTTAGGGCCCTGAAAAGAAAGTGCTAGAGCAGAGTGGGTTGTGTCCCAACTCTACATTCTTCCTTGACCAGCGGGGAATAAGAGAGCTTCTCATTTGGCAATATAGTTTAGCCCCAAACCATTCTGTACCTAGGGTGTGCCCAGTCTCACAACCACATTCTGCCTGAAATGGAGCAAATGCTTTAAGAATGAACATGTTCAAATTGTTTCCAATAAATGCATTAGGGAGCTTTAAAAAAAGCTTTTCTCATGTATATGAGAAAGATAAATAATTACTTTTGAGTTTATGATCCCAGTTTTGGGGGCAAGCTTTAAAACGAGTTTCCAGCCCCATGGTGATGGAAAGGGAACATATACGTGTGTGCATGTGTGCGCGTGCAGACACACACACACACACACACACACACACACACACACACACACACACACACACANTATATATATATAAAATTATAGTTGACATTCATTATTATTATTAAGCTTCAGCTAGAAGTAATTTTTTAAGTGAATTGGATCAAACTTCTCATCAGCTTTTCTCAATTTTAAGCTGATTTTGGGGTACTTTGACTCCCAGCTTCACAGTAAGTCTATCATGTTGCAGGACCTCTCAGTCATCTCTGCTGAGGAGAACACCCACATTGGCAGCTACTGACTTCTAGAGGCCATCAGCAAGGGGAAAGTGGCTAAGGTTAGGTTGGTCTAGCTAGCACATCCTGACTGGAAAAGAGGTGGCTGTGAAGATCACTGATGAAATTCAACAGCACTCCTCCAGCAGGATGTAAGTAAAAGAGGCCTGAGGCAAATTCTATCCGTGTCTGCTGGACAGGACTGCCACTAGAAGGGTGCTGTTCATATGAACTGAAAGGCAGAAAACTTACCCTAGATGCGGACATAAACATCAAGATTACAGACTTTGGCTTCAGGGATGAATTCATTTTTGGCAAAAAGCCCATTTCCTTCTGCGGCATCTCCTGTAATGCTGTCTCAGAACTCTTCCAGGGTCAAACACACAATGGACATGAGGTGGATGTGTAGATCCTGAGAGACATCCTGTTTACACTGGTGGGTGGATCCCTGCCTTTGATGCACAGAACTTCAAGGAACTGTGGGAATGGGTGCTGAGCACAATATATCCTAGTTCCTTCTACTTGTCCACGGAATGTGAACACCTGGCCAAGAAATTTTTTATTCTCCATCCCAGCAAGAGAGGCATTTTAGAGCAAATCATAAAGGATCAACTGATGAATGTGTGGGCCATGAAAATGAGTAATGAAAGCCCTACATGGAACCACTCTTTGACTCTAAAGACGCCAGTTGATAATGTTCATGGTTTACATATATGAAGGGATGCAGGAGGACTCACTGATGG